>NW_015165839.1:384195-388301 GCF_001447785.1 Gekko japonicus | reverse complement strand
CCCCCGGCCGTGAGGTCACTGCATGCAAAAGTAGGAGGGGCGGGGCTGTGCGGGGAACGCCCCCTCCATCGGCTGGCCCGCGAGCGCCTGCGCAGCGCCGACGTGGGCTCGCCTGCCTTTTTTTTGCTCCCCTCCGGTCGTTCGCGCTTTCCGAGTTCGGGGACTCGCTCGCCTCGCTTCTCTCCCGTCCTTCCTCTGGGCTCGGTGCAGCGCGCTTGGCAGTCCCGGTGGCAGCCAGCAGGCAGCGGGGCTTTGCTTGGGTCGGTGCGGCTCCTCAGGGTGGGAAAGACCTGGGGACCGGGGAGGGTATGAGGAGCGGCGTTCCCAACCTCCAGCTGGCGCCTGGAGATCTCTGGCTGTTTGAATTGATCTTATCCAGACGACCAAGATCCGTTCCCCTGGGGAAAAATGGCTTTTTGGCAGGGTGGAGTCCGTGGTGTTATACCGGGCTCGAGGTCCCTGTTCTCAGCTCCACCCCCAAATCTCCAGGCATTTCCCAAACAGAGCTGGCAACCCTGATGGGGAGAGAGAGGGAGGGAGGGGAGGTCCCACCACTTTGGTGTAGTTGGTGAGACTCAGTTTCGTGCAGTGGTTAAGTGTGCGGACTCTAATCTGGGAGAACCGGGTTTGATTCCCCACTCCTCCACTGGCACCTGCTGGTGTGACCTTGGGTCAGTCACAAGCTCTGGCACTGCTGTCCTTGAAAAAGAGCCGTTTGTGTCAGAGTTCTCTCAGCCCCACCCACCCCACAGGGTGTCTGTTGTGGGGAGGGGAAGGGAAAGGAGTTTGTAAGCCGCTCTGAGACTCCTTCGGGTAGTGAAGGGCGAGGTATAAATCCAATCTCTTCTTCTTCTTCTTCTAGAATGCCACACAGTCCCCCTTCCAACCCAGCTGTTTTATCCAGAACTGATCCCTGTGGCCTGGAGGTCAGTTCTAATTCCAGGAGATCTCCAGGCATCACCTGGAAGCTGGCAACTCTGTGAGCTGAGCTGCTCCCTGCTCTGAACACGTGAAGCTGCCTTGCCCTCAGTTTGGTGTAGTGGTTAAGAGCAGCGGACTGTAATCTGGGAGAACTGGGTTTGATTTCCCCACTCCTCCACATGCAGCTGCTGGTGTGACTTTGGGTGAGTCACAAGTTCTCTCAGAGCTGTGCTCTCAAGAGCAGTCCTCGAAAGAACTCTCTCAGCCCCACCTACCTCACAGGGTGTCTACTAGGGAAAGGAGATTGTACGCCGGTGCTCTGAGACTCCCAGCCCAAACTGCCACTCCGAGGGATGGGAGGGGTATGAATCCAATCACTTCTGTTTCTTCTCAGTGGGGAGGGCATCGGTCAGTCAAGGTCAGGCCTGTTTCTCCAGGGTCTCCGATAAAGGACTTTTACATCACCTAATCTCATCCCGTTCTTCAGGCCTGACTCAGCTGCATTGTTTCTTTTATCAGAAATCTTGGTTCTTTCGTTCAGTCTTTGTCATCACATTTTGTAAACCATCTCCTGTTTGATTGCATTGCTCTATCCTGTGTTGCAATCCACCTGGAGTATCAGTGAGAAAGGCAGACTGTAATAATGATAATAATATATTTTTTAAAAAATTATCCAGAGGTGCTGGGGATCGAACCTATCACACACAACAGACGCTCCTGCTACTGACCAGTGCAAGGCTTCTTCTAGCTTCTTCTCTCCTGTTATGGCAGCTGCAGAATTAGGGTTCCCAACATCCAGTTAGGGCCTGGTAAAGGTAAAGGTTCCCTTGCTCGAAAGCCAGTCGAATCCGACTCTAGGGTTGCGGTGCTCATCTCCGTTTCCAAGCCAAAGAGCCAGTGCTGTCCGAAGACGTTTCTGTGGTCATGTGGCCGGCATGACTAAACACCAAGGTGCATGGAACGCTGTTACCTTCCCACCGAAGTGGTCCCTATTTATCTACTTGCAATTTCTTGCTTTCGAACTGCTAGGTTGGCAGGAGCTGGAACTAGAGATGGGAGCTCACTCCATCATGTGGCACCCGGGTCTCGAACTGCTGAACTACCGACCTTCCACAGCCTGCAGTTCAGCGTCTTAACCACTTGAGCCACCGCAGCTCCATAGGGCCTGGAGATCTCCCCAAATTGCAACTGATCTCCAGACTGCAGAGATCAGTTCCCCTGGAGAAAGTGGCTGCTTTGGAGGGTGGACTCTATGAGGTCCCTCCCCGGACCCCACCCTCTCCAAACCCCACCCCCAAATCGCCAGGAATTTCCCAACGTGCAGTTGGCAACCCTACTTTTACAGAACCATCCCCAAGGCTGCTGGGACTTGGGTGAAGTCAGTGTGTTTCAAAAGGTACGGGTGACCCCAGAGGCCCAAGGTTGCAGGCCTGTGCACGCTAGGGCATTCTTTTCAGCGGTTGTCGCTTGTGCAAATGGAGCCCCTGCGCAGACTCTCAGAGGAGATCCGAGCAACAAAGAGGCACCCAGCTTAAAAATCCAAAGCTTAAATTCAGATACAAAGGTTATAAGTATGAAATTTGAATGGGGAAAAAAGAAATCAGTTGTTTAGAGCAGTGGCTATTAACACAGGACTCTCTGCCTTGGGGGAGCCAGTTTGGTGTTGTGGTTAAGTGCGCGGACTCTAATCTGGGAGAACTGGGTTTGATTCCCCACTCCTCCACTTGCACCTGCTGGATGACCTTGGGAAAGCCGTAGTTGGGCAAGCCGTAGTTCTGTCAGAGCTGTTCTTGAAAAAGAGCACTTTCTGTCAGAGCTCTCTCAGTCCCACCTGCCTCACAGGGTGTCTGTTGTGGGGAGGGGAAGGGAAAGGAGTTTGTCAGCCACTCTGAGACTCCAGGTGAAGGGCGGGGTATAGATCCAATCTCTTCTTCTTCATCATCATCGAAGAAATTCATTGCTTTCCCCTTTTTTTATCTTTTTGTTGCAGAAGGGGCAGCTCTTCCTGCCCTACTTCCAGTAGCCATAGGAAGTTATCTTTTTTTTAAAAAAAAACTCCTGCATGGCAGGTCCTACCAGATGCAAAGTTGTAGCTTGGAAATGAACACACCCAGTTTGTTTGTCTTTTTAAATGTTCCGCTTATCTGGAAGTAAATCATTCACTTCTGAGTAAATACAGATAGGATTCGAGTTGCAAGGGTTTCCGCCCCCCCGCCCCTCTCCTGCCGCCCCACAACTTCTGCTGCTATCTTCTGAATATCAGATACCAGGTGGGGATGGGAAGGCCTCCCCCCGCCCCACTTGTCAACTTCCAGGGGGTTGCACAGCCCCCCCTCCCCAGTGCAAAGTGAACCCCTGTTGAAGCCAGGCTTTCTCCTAGCTCGTCTGGCCAAACACAACCCTCCAGCCCAGCCCAAACTGCCACTGTATCCTGGATGGCTGGATCCGCAGTTTTGGGACGATGGAGGCAGTCTGGCCGCAGCCTTTCCAACAATGCGGATCAATGACTGCGCTGATATGGTGGAGCTTCAACAGGGTCATGTGCCTTTTACTTAGCACTTCTAAAGTCCCTCTGATGTGTCATACTGCGTGGAAAGAAAGCGCAATGTAGGCATTCCCCATTGGCTGTCAGGTTGGATGCTCGGGTGTGCCATGAGAAGAGTGGTGACACAACAAAAGGAATGGATAAATGAAGGGTTCTTATCAGTGTTCCCTCTAAGCTGAGTTAGTGTGAGCTAGCTCACCGTTTTTAAGCCTCTGGCTCACACATTTTTATCTTGGCCCAGGAAGGAGGGCTCCAGAGCAAACTAATCTATGCAGCAGCCCAATTGCTCGCTCACAACTTTAATGCCAGTTGCTCACAAAGTAGAATTTTTGCTCGCAAGACTCCACAGCTTCGAGGGAGCATTGCTTAGGATCCAGCCATCCTGTAAGCAGAGATTCTCCAATTTGAGGCTTCCTGCATGTTCAGTGGCTCTCCCTCCGATGGAGAAGCCACTGTGTTTGGATTAAGGCGTCAGGCTTGTGCCAAAAGGGAAAGTGGTGAGGCGTACATTTTTAAACAAATACATAAATAAGCTGTGTTCAGTGGAGTGGTAGGTTAGGTGTAGCATCCACCCTAGGGTTTGCCGGTGTACCAACGTCTTTGCAGCTAGACAGTTGCCTTTCGTGAGGCCATCTTCTGC
>NW_015165839.1:381838-383936 GCF_001447785.1 Gekko japonicus | reverse complement strand
CTCCTCCTCCTCCTCCTCCTCCTCCTCCTCTTGCTTTGCCCCCCCCCACCTTTCCACATGTGTTTTGCTACCTCTGGGACTACTAGAGCAAGCAAAACACATGGGGGGGGGGAATCTGAGCTCTTTCACATAACCTGCTGTCTGGTTGTTTTAACTGAAGATGCCGGGGACTGAACCTGGGACCTTCTGCATGTCGAGCAGATGCTCTGCCACTGAGCCACAGCCCCGGAGCATACAAAGTGTTGCCTTATACCGAATCAGATGCTTGGTTTATCAAGGTCACTGTTGTCTACTCAGACTGACAGTGGCTCTCCAGGGTCTCAGGCAGAGGTCTTTCAGGTCTCCTACTGCTTTTCATGTCACCTACTGCACGGTCCTTTGAGCAGGAGATGCCTGGGATTGAACCGGGGACCTTCTGCATGCCAAGCAGAGGCTCTGCCACTGAGCCACAGCCCCTCCCGCCACTTAGGTCACAATAGTCCCCCTGCTTCTACACCAGGCCATGCCCCTGGATTGGTCCTATTGCACCACCTGATGTTGTTGTTCAGTCGCACAGTTGAGTCCAACTCTTCGTGACCCCATGGACCAGCTCCCGCCAGGCCCTCCTGTCTTCCGCCGTCCTCTGAAGTTGGCTCAGTTTCATGTTCGTTGCATCTATGACACTGTCTAACCATCTCATCCTTTGCCGTCCCATCTTCTTTGACCTTCAATCTTTCCCAGCATCAGGGTCTTCTCCAGTGAGTGCTCCCTTCTCATTGGGTGGCCAAAGTATTTGAGCTTCAGTTTCATTCCTTCCAGGGAACAGTCAGGGTTGATTTCTCTTAGGATTGACTGATTTGATCTTCTTGCAGTCCAAGGGACACCACCTGATATCCCGGTCCAAAAGGGTGAGCATCTGTCCTTCCCTCTCTGACCAGTAGCTTGTACTGTGCAACCAGTCGTTGGTGATGCACGGCCTCCGGTTTCAGGCCGCCGTGTTCAAGGCCTGCCTCCCCCTCCTCTTCCCAAGTATCTAGCAAAGAGCTGTGGGTTTACCATCCTAGCCTCGTTCCCAAAGCAGCACACCACCGGTGGCCTCTAGTTTTCAGCACGTGTGGATTGGGGCAAGTGCACTTTTTTTGAAATTCCCCGCCCCCCGCGCCACCTCCCTCTCTGATTTGTACTGAGTCAGGTGGAGGAAGAGAACAACCACTGCTGCCAGCCCAGCGACAGAGTCATGTTGATTTCAAGCACCATTAGAAACCGGCCGGGAAGAAATCAATGGCTGGCAAACAAGAACGGGGGAGACCGTGGGGGACGGTGTTGTGCTAGATGGGAAATTGAAGGAGAAGGGCACTATTAAAAGAGGCCGCGCTCAGGGTCTCTCGCGTGTCTGCTGGCGGGGCTTCCTCTCTACACAAGCCAAGGAAACCGGGAAGACCGCAAATGAGCCCCGTGCAAGTGTTGTTCCGGCGGGAAGGCCCTGGGGGGGGGCAGGGTTGGAAGGTGCACAGAGCAGCCATCCTGCTGACACTAAGCAGATGTGTTTGATCCAGGCCTGGGCGGAAGACCTCCTGGGAATCCTTTATACACAGCCTCAAGTTCCTCAGTGGAAGAGCGCCAAGGCACCAACGCAACAAATACACGCAAGCAAACGAGGCAGGCCGCAGTCCTACTGGTTGCCGGGCTCGAAACGGAAAAAAAAACACTGACCTAGAAAGGCTACAGCCGCCCCCAGCCGGGCCCTTTCTGCCGTCCTTCGCGAGCGACAATACAGAGAGCAGGTCAGCTGAGCAGCGATGCCTTAATGGTAAAAAGAAAGATTGTGTATACGCTCTGTTGGGCTGTGCATTGCAAATGCACTGGCACACCAAAGGGGCGGCCAACTTATGGCCACCCCAACGAGGGGCTTCCAAGGCAAGGGAGAAGCAGAGGTGGGTTATTCTGCAGAGCCTTCTTTGGTGGTTGCAAAGTCACAAGAACACAAGAGACGCCCATGTTGGATCAGGCCAATGGCCCATCTAGTCCAACACTCTGTGTCACACAGTGGCCAAAAAGACCAGGTGCCATCAGGAGGTCCAGCAGTGGGGCCGGGATACTAGAAGCCCTCCCACTGTTC
>NW_015165839.1:379238-381641 GCF_001447785.1 Gekko japonicus | reverse complement strand
GCTTTAACCTTTCTTCATAGGGAAAGTGTTCCAACCCTTTTACCATTCTAGTTGCCCTTTTCTGCACTGTATGCTATAATATCCTTTCTGGGGTGTTGTGACCAGAACTGTACACAGCATTCCAAATGAGATCGCACCGTCGATTTATACAGGGGCATGATGATACTGGCTGATTTGTTTTCAATTCCCTTCCTAATAATCCTGAGCATAGCATTGTTGGCCTTTTCTATTGCAGTCGCACACTGTCTCAACATTTTCATTGAGTTATCTCCTACGACTCCAAGAGTCTTGGTCAGTCTCCGCCAGTTCGGACCCCATCAACGTATATTTATAGTTAGGACTTTTGGCTCCAATGTGCATCACTTTGTACTTGGCCACATTGAACTCCATTTGCCACATTGACGCCCACTCGCCCATCCTCGACAGATCCCTTTGGAGTGCCTCACAATCCTCCCTGGTTCTCACCACCCTGAACAACTTCATGTCATCTGCAAATTTAGCCACTTCACTGCTTACTCCCAATGCCAAATCATTAATGAACAAGTTAAAAAGCATCGGACTGAGTACTGATCCCTGTGGTACCCCACTGCTTACCCCCCTCCACTGAGAAAACTGCCCATTTATACTCACTCTCTGTTTCCTATTAATTAGCCAGAAGGTCCCAGTCTCAACCTCTGGCTTCTCCAGTTAAAAAGACTCACATAGTACAAGATGTCAAACACCTCTGCTTGAGACCCTGGAGACCCGACTGCCCCACTGAGTAGACAATACTGACCTTGACAGACCAAGGGTCTGATTCAGCATCAGGCAACTTCATGTATTGGGGAGGGGCTGTGGCTCAGTGGCAGAACATCGGATTGGCATGCAGAAGGGTCCCAGGTTCAATCCCTGGCACCTCCCGTTAAAGAGGACCAGGCAGCAGGTGATGTGAACAACATCTGCCTGACACTCAGGAGAGCCGCTGCGTGTCTGAGTAGACAACACTGGCCTGGATGGACCAGATGGCCTGATTCAGTATAAAGGATGCTTCATGTAGTCATGTGACCCCCACAGTGTGCCATATTGACCTTCAGGGACAAGACCCTAAAACCATCCGAGAAGTTTAAGAACAAAGGCAGATCAAACCAAAGAGCCATCGTCCAGGACTCCTCACAACAACGACCAGGAAAATGTTTATGGGCAGCCCACAAAGAATGCCTGAAGGCAGCAGCCTCCTGTTTCTCTCTAGTGTTGTCTACTCAGAGGTATAGGGCTTCTGGACAAGGAGGTTCGGTTTTGCTATCATGGGTAACAGTCGCTGGTTCCTCTTTTCACAGAGGTAGTTCTAATCGACGCTGACTTAGCTAGCCTGATCTCAGATCTTGGAAGCTAAGCAGGGTCAGCCCTGGTTAGTACTTGGATGGGAGACCACCAAGGAAGCCCAGGGTTGCTATGCAGAGGCAGGCAATGGCAGACCACCTCTGAACATCTCTTGTTTTGAAAACCCTACAGAGTCACCATAAGTCAGCTGCAACTTGACGGGGCTTTCTGCCACCAGCTCTAGTTAAGGTTGGGTCGCCCCTGCTGCCCCTGAAAAGGGTGGATCGATCCTCTGGTATGAAGGAGACTCTGGGCAATTGACCCCTCAAACCTAATATTGTGCCTCTCAGTCAGTTATTCTGACCTGTTAGCAGATAGCAGATGCCTTCAGGAAGGCAGGGTTAATGAGGTTAGGAATGTTTTGTTTGGGTGGACCTGTTCAAGGCGAGCAGTTGGCACAGACTCCTCCCTGGATTGGCATCGCTGCTTCCAGCGCCTAGCAAAGACACATTCCACAGGTCTGGCTTCTCTTTCTTTGTATCCTTCCTTCCACCTATCAATTGGGGATAATTTCCTGTGGGAGTTAGGAATTGCGTAGGTAGGAGATTTTTTTGAAAATGGTTCTTTGAAAGCACAGATTTAATCTCTAATGAGTTTAATTATATAATATTTGTGGTTCCGACACAGTTGGGGTAGTGGTGGCTTATTCCGGAGGGTGGGGGGTAAATCAAGATGCTTTTCATGCCATTTTGAGTGACTGTCTCCCTTTATGATTATACCTGGAATTTATTTTCTTGACTATCAGGCAGTTAGCATTGGAAACTGTGAGTCTAATTAACTGCCTGGAGTTAGCTTTCTTTCTTTCTTTCTTTCTTTCTTTCTTTCTTTCTTTCTTTCTTTCTTTCTTTCTTTCTTTCTTTCTTTCTTTCTTTCTCTCTCTCTCTCTCTCTCTCTCTCTCTCTCTCTCTCTCTCTCTCTCTTTCTTTCTTTCTTTCTTTCTTTCTTTCTTTCTTGAGCCAGTTTGGTGTAGTGGTTAAGTGTGTGGAGTCTAATCTGGGAGAACCAGGTTTGAATCCCCACTCCTCCACTTGCACCTGCTGGATG
>NW_015165839.1:357651-378354 GCF_001447785.1 Gekko japonicus | reverse complement strand
TCCTCCTCCTCCTCCTCCTCCTCCTCCTCCTCTTCTTCTTCCTTCCTTCCTATCTTTCTTTCTTTCTTCACTTCCAAAGTCGTATCTTATCATTAACCAAAATAAATACACCACAAGACTTGTTCCTTTACAACACTCATTGCTGGCTGGATTGTCATGTATCTGTGGCCACAACCACAATCAACAGTCGAGATAAATTCATGGGGGAAGGGGTTCAGGCCCCTACCTAGGCATTTCTTTAAAAACAGTAGTTAATATTATTAAAACTAACAACATGTAACAATAAAATAACTGTGCAATAAAAGATAGAATAGCATTAATAGAATAAGTTACAAACAGTCAGAAAGATAACACGTGGTAGAGCTAGATAACAAAACAACACCGGTAATTTTAAATTTACGAGGGATATCTAGTTTCAAATTCTTATCCGTTTCTATATAATTTAAAAATGAAAGCCATTTCTCCAGAGAGGATGATTGGTAGGTGGGATTCTCTGAGCACATAATCAGGTCTGACAACGTATCCATAATGAGATATTCCCAAACTTTTCGTTATGAAAAGAGGAAGATTTTCAGACTTCTAATGATATGCGAATACTGCTTTAGCCGTGATGAACAGCATTGAAATTAACTCTTGATTTGTTTTAGGGATTTCACAGTCTTGAGGTTTGAAGGGATGGTTATCGCAGCGATAATTTTTGTTTTCTCTAGAATATTTCCCCAAAATATTAGCTTTTATTTTTCGCTTGTACTGGTCGTTGGCTGGATAAAGAAATTGATTGATTGAGAGCATTATAGTTTTGGGATGATCCCACCAACAGTGGTAAAAGGAGGCGATCTGGCCGCAGCCTTTCCAACAATGCGGATCAATGCCTGCATGGATATGGTGGAGCTTCAACGGAGTCATGTGCCATTTATTTAGCACTTCTAAAGTCCCTCTGACATGCCATACTGTGTGGAAAGAAAACTTAATGTAGGCATTCCCCATTGACTGTCAGGTTGGATGCTCGGGTGTGCCATGAGAAGAGTGGTGACACAACAAAAGGAATGGATACACGAAGGGTTCTTACGAGCCTGAGCAGCCCATTTCCTGTTGCTTCTCTGCATGAGTCACCACTCCGGTATTGCCTCCTCAGCCTCTTTTGGGGCAGACGATTCTAGCATGTCTCTGTAGAACATGGGATTGGGTCATTCCTGATACAGAGGTGCTGCAGAAAAGCCTGCCTTCAGAAGAGGCTGCCTGTCACATCTCTGCGTGCATCACTGCTCTGGATTAGCCTTCTTCTAATCCGCCTTTGTCAAAGTCTTCAAGAGGAGGAGGAGATTGGATCTATATCCTGTCCTTCACTCAGAGTCTCAGAGCGGTTTACAAACTCCTTTCCCTTCCCCTCCCCACAACAGACACCCTGTGAGGCAGGTGGGGCTGAGAGAGCTCTTTTCAGAGCTGTCCTTGAGAGAACACCTCTAACAGAACTATGGCTTGCCCAAGGTCATCCAGCAGCTGCAAGTGGAGGAGTGGGGAATCAAACCCAGTTCTCCCAGATTAGAGTCCACGCACTTAACCACTACACACAGAGCTGGCCACAGAGTTCCTCGCGTTACATGGCATCCCGCCAGAGAATCAGAGCTGCCTCTGTGGGGTGTAAATGCATAACCCCACCGTAAAATCTGTCTCAGGCTTGGATACGAGCTGCATTGTAGGGAGGAAACTGGCCAGTCTGTGCAGGCTCTGTCATGCTTTTGGCTTTCCTGAAATTGCAATTAAAGCATGAAACAACATTGGGTCTGAGAAGGGAGAAATGCACAGAAGGACGCTTCTCCTTCTAAGGCTCAAGGTGGAGGGAACCAAGATGGCCCCGAATACTGCTGTTCTAGGGGTTGCCAGTTTCCAGCCGGAGCTTGGAGCTCTTCCAGAATGACAACTGCTCTCCAGATTACAGTCTTCTGGCATCTTTGGCGCGCCGATTCCATGGAATACCATAGACTCTCTGTGAAATCCTTCCCCACATTCCCCCCCCTCTCCATAGGCCCTGCCCCCAAATCTTCAGAACTTTCCTAACCCCAAGTTGACAATCCTGCTGACACCCAAAGTAGCAATGCTTTGGTTTGCCCAGGATCCTTTGCTGCAGAAGTTTCAGAGCTGCATCCCGAGTGAAAGTGACTTGTATTTATATGCCACCATAGCTAGTATCGGGAAGACCCAGGTTCGAATCTCCACCCATACTGCGGAGTCTCGCTGGGTGACCTTGGGCCAATCACACTCTCCCAACCTAACCTACCTCACAGGGTTGTTATGAGGATAAAATGGAGGAGAGGGGCTTGACGCAAGCCGCTTTGGATCCCAACGGGGTGTGGGGGGGAGGCCGGGTATAAATAAATTAAATAAATACATTTCAAAAAGCAGTTCTCCTAGTTGCTTAGAACCTTTGTTGGAGATCAGGGGAAATTGCCTGACCTATTTTGGCCCTTTGTTATAAGGGGGAAGTCTGAGCTGCAGGAGCTGCAGTTCCCTTTTTGGCCAGAGGTGGTTGGGGGCACACAGGCTGTGCTCATCACCCCTTGGAGACAAGCTGTAAAACGAGGAAGAAGAAGGAGGAGGATTGGGTTTATACCCTGCCCTTCACTGCCCGAAGGAGTCTCAGAGTGGCTTGCAATCTCCTTTCCTTTACCCTCCCCACAACAGACACCTGTGAGGTAGGCAGGGCCGAGAGAGCTCTTTTGAGAACTGCTCATGAGAGAACAGCTCTGAAAGAACTTGTAACTGACCCAAGGTCACACCAACAGCTGCATGTGGACGAGTGGGGAATCAAACCCAGTTCTCCCAGATTAGAGTCTACCACTCTTAGGGTGCGTTCAGACGGGGGATTTACAACGGTTAGGGTGCTGGTTCCAACCGGTGTACTTACGGGCGTTCACACGGCGAACATCTGCCTCCCGTCCCTAACCGTTGTAAATCCTTTTACACCGTTGTACTCTGCCACTAGGTCCGAAGTGGTGGTAAACAGAGTACAACGGTGGCTTCCGATACAAACCGGCGTCTGATCGCTCTCCACCGGTGCCTAGCCACTTCCGTCGGAAGCCTGAGGCTTCTGGCTTTCCCCCGCCATTTTTTTTTTAAACTAAGCGATATGCGCTCAGGCGAACCTTCGCCCTGAGCGTTTGTTTATTTTTTTTTTAAAAAAAGACCTTACTTTACCCTCCCGGAGGAGTCTGGGACTACAGGGAGGCCAGGTTGGGGTTTAAACTTTAAAGGTTAAATGTAAGGGGGGGGTTGAGCATGCGCAAAAATCGCCATTCTCCGAATGGCTGCCTGTGCGCATGCTCAAACTGCTTTAAAAAAAAAAAAACGCCGACGCCCGCAGCGTGTGAGCGGGCGTCCAACGGAGGCATTTGCAAGATGGAGGGTGAGTCTGATCGCGTTTCTGCCGGCATAAACTGCACCGGTCTGAACGCACCCTTAATGTTGTGTAGTGGGTTAGCCGCATGGAGGAATTGCTAAGGCATGCATGATACACTGCACACTTTACTAGTACACAACACGCACGCACACCAATGGCCGACTGGCCACTTATATACAGTCTGGGGAACCTCCCATTGGCCCATTCAAACCTCCCGCCAATGTCCCATTGGTTCCCCTAGTGGCAGGGTGCAGGAGCCTGGTCCCCATTGTTCTCTGGACTCAAGTTCCACTGTATCGCGGGCGCCCCGTGGCGGTCCGCAAACACAACACTTAATCACTGCACCAAACATATGAGAAGCCATATTGGATCAGGCTAATGGCCCATCTAGTCCAACACTCGGTGTCACACAGTGGCCAGAAATACCAGATGCCATCAGGAGGTCCACCAGCAGGGCTAGAACTCCAAAAGCCCTCCCATTGTTGCCCCCCCAAGCACCAAGCATACAGAGGATCCTGGCTGGGTGACAGCCCTATTTCCTGCAGCCACTGGAGAGGCACAACCGACTTCTGCCCATTCATCAAGGAAGTCCCAAAGATCCCAGGGCAATCTTTCTCATCCCAGGGTAGCTTGTTTCTGGGTCTCAGACTGCTGAGTTCTGCACATGTTAACAACTGTGTGTTAGAATGAGTATTTGCTGATCTACAGGAATGCAGTTCCAACCTTGTTTGGACCTTCCTCCACTTTTACTGGAAGGGAGATCATGCTGATTAATCCCTGGGAAAGTTGCAAACACCTACAGCATTTTGGGAAAAAAAACACTGTTGAAGTGAAGTATTGGGAGGAACGAAAGCAGCGGGCAGCCAGGTCACCCTCCTTCATGCCTGGATCCAACCAGCTGGGAGTTTCCCTCTTATTAATCGCTGTCAGAGAGAGAGAAGGCAGTGGTGACCAGATCCCTCCTAGGATTGCCAATCTCCTAGGATTGCCAATCTCCCAAGTGGCAACTGGAAATATCCTGGTTTTGTTGTTGTTGTTCAGTTGCAGTCAAGTCCGACTCTTCATGACCCCATGGACCACATCATGCCAGGCCCTCCTGTCTTCCGCTGTCCTCTGGAGTTTGCTAAACCTCATGTTCGTTGCATCAGTAACACTGTCTAACCATCTCAT
Organism: Gekko japonicus; assembly: GCF_001447785.1. Taxonomy (NCBI): domain Eukaryota; kingdom Metazoa; phylum Chordata; class Lepidosauria; order Squamata; family Gekkonidae; genus Gekko; species Gekko japonicus. The sequence continues at coordinate 373,787 of NW_015165839.1, read as the reverse complement.
CCTTTGCCATCCCCGTCTTCTTTGACCTTCAGTCTTTCCCAGCATCAGGGTCTTCTCCAGTGAGTGCTCCCTTCTCATTTGGTGGCCAAAATATTTGAGCTTCAGCTTCAGGATCTGGTTTTCCAGGGAACAGTCAGAGTTGATTTCTTTCAGGATTGACTGATTCGATGTCCTTGTAGTCCAAGGGACTCTCAATAGTCTTCTCCAGCACCACAATTCAAAAGAAGCTATTCTTCGGTGCTTGGCCTTCCTTATAGTCCAACTCTCGCAGCCATACATTACTACTGGGAATACCATTGCTTTGACCATACGGGCTTTGGTTGGAAAAGTGATGTCTCTACTTTTTATTATGCTGTCAAACCCGGAGCTGCGGTGGCACAAGTGGTTAAGACGCTGAGCTGCAGGCTGTGGAAGGTCAGTAGTTCAGCGGTTCGAGACCCGGGTGCCGCAAGACGGAGTGAGCTCCCGTCTCTAGTTCCAGCTCCTGCCAGCCTAGCAGTTCGAAAGCAAGAAATTGCAAGTAGATAAATAGGGACCACTTCAGTGGGAAGGGAACAGCGTTCTGTGCGCCTTGGTGTTTACTCATGCCAGCCACATGACCACGGAAATGTCTTCAGACAGCGCTGGCTCTTCGGCTTTGAAATGAAGATGAGCACCGCAACCCTAGAGTCGGATTCGACTGGCTTTCGAGCAAGGGAACCTTTACCTTTACCTAGGTTTGCCATCACTTTCCTCCCAAGGAGCAGGCGTCTTTTAATTTCATGGCTGCAATAGATTACCAAGATCAGTTCCCCTGGAGAAAATGGTTGCTTTGGAAGATGGATTCTATGGCATTCTACCCTGCTGAGGTCCCTCCCTTCCCCAAACCCCACCCTCTCCTGGCTCCACCCCCAAAACCTCCAGGTATTTTTCAGCTCAGTGCTGGTGGCAACCATAACCTCTCCCCTCCCTGGAGATCAGTTTTGTTATCTTTCTATTGATATCTGCTCTAGTTTTTGGCTGCTTTCTGCCAATTTGTTGGCAGTGTTGTTGACGTTGTTTTTACTGAAAGCACTGTTAGAAATACAAGCTGTCTCCTAAATCAGAATTGCTTCCAGTACGCAAGAGAGGAAAAGGATTTCAAGAGGAGTTTCCCGTTGGTGGAGCGGGGGAAAAGCAGTGACAGGACAAGGGAAAGAAAGAGACTTTTCCCGGAACTAATTTTCCAGAAGGTCACAAGATAAGTTCTGAGAAAAGACCCTGTGGTGTGTGAAGCTAATGCCTGTTTGGTGTAGTGGTTAGGAGTGCAGACACTAATCTGGGAGAAGCGGGTTTGATTCCCCACTCCTCCACATGCAGCTGCCGGTGTGAGCTTGAGTCAGTTACAAGTTCTCTCAGAGCTGTTCTCTCAAGAGCAGTTTCTGTCAAGAGCTCTCTCAGCCCCACCTACCTCACAGGCAATGTTCCCTCTAAGCTGTGGAATCTTGTGAGCAAGAATTCTACTTTTGGAGCTCCTGGCATTAAAGTTGTGAGCAAGCAATTTTGCTACTGCATCAATTAGTTTGCTCTGGAGCCCTCCTTCCTGAGCGAAGACAAAAATATGTGAGCTAGAGGCTAAAAAACTGTGAGCTAACTCACACTAGCTCAGCTTAGAGGGAACACTGCTCACAGGGTGTCTGTTGTGGGGAGGGGAAGGGAAAGGAGATTGCAAGCCGCTTTGAGACTCCTTCGGGTAGTGAAGAGCGGGGTATTAACCCAATCTCCTCCTCCTCCTCCTCCTCCTCCTCCTCCTCTTCTTCCTCTTCCTCTTCTTACTCTTCTTCTTCCTCCTCCTCCTCCTCCTGCTTTCACGCACACACAAAAAAATGCCATTTCAGTCCACTTCAGCAACTGTTCACAAGTGGATCTTTCCATTTCGCACAGTAAAATCCAGTTGCAAAGTGCACTGAAAATGTGTTATTCATTGTGTGTGCAAGTGTCATCCTCTCTCTCTCTCTCTCTCTCTCTCTCTCTCTCTCTCAGCCTTGACTCTTCACCTTTCACTGGGGGTGCCTGGGACTGGTCCTCAGACCTCATGCATGCTTTGCTTGCCAGTTCCCTGGTCGTAGTGGGGGGGCAATCCTTCACCCCCAGGGATGGTTGCCAGCTCTGGGTTAGGAAACACATGGAGATTTGGGGTGGGGGTGGGGTAGAGTCCAAGAAGGGCTGGGTTTGGGGAAGGGCAGGGGGAAGAGTACAATGCCACAGAGTTAACCTTCCACAAGCAGCCATTTCCGCCAGGGGAACTGATCTCTGCCGCCTGGGGATCCGTTGCGATTCCAGGAGATCTCCAGCCACCACCTGGAGGTTGGCAATTTTACACCCAGGTCCCACTGCCCACTGTTGTTTGGAATGGTGGCAGGAGAAAAGGAAGAAGAGGAGGAGGAGGAGGAGGAGGAGGAGGAGATTGGATTTATACCCTGCCCTTCACTCGGAGTCTCAGAGCGGCTTACAAACTCCTTTCCCTTCCCCTCCCCACCACAGATAACCCTGTGAGGTAGGTGGGGCTGAGAGAGCTCTGACAGCAACTGCTCTTTTTCACGGACAGCTCTTATCAGAACTATGGCTTGCCCAAGGTCATCCAGCAGGTGCGAGTGGAGTGGTGGGGAATCAAACCAAGTTCTCCCAGATCAAACCAAGTTCTCACGCACTTAACCACTACACCAAACCACTACGCCACCACCAACAACAACAACAGTGACAAGAGCATGTGATGTCATTTCCAGTGGAAACCAGGAAGTAACAGGGTAGCCCTAGCAATTGCTGGAAACTCTGTGGTTTTATGGCCCGACAACCCTAGGTTTGACCACCACCAGTGTTCCCTCTAAGCTGAGTTAGTGTGAGCTAGCTCAAAGGGTTTTAGCCTCCAGCTCAAACATTTTTGTCTTCGCTCAGGAAGGAGGGCTCCAGAGGAAACTAATTTATGCAGCAGCCAAATCGCCCGCTCACAACTTTCATGCCAGTAGCTCACAAAGTAGAATTTTTGCTCACAAGACTCTGCAGCTTAGAGGGGGCATTGCCCACCCCCATGCCCTCCCACCCAGCCTTGGCCTCTCCAGTTTGCAACTACTAAGGCTTGCTGCTGTACCTTTCTACCACTTTCCTCACTGGTAAAACAACCCCCCCCTTTTTTTTTGCAAGGCAAAGGAGAAGTTGTGCCTCTCTCTTGAATCCCAACAAGCCAGCTGGAATCTGTGGCATAGATTCCGTGCCCCTATTTCTGTAGGCATTGCATTTGCAGAGCACTGTGGGTGCTGGTGGGGGAAGAGTGTGGAAGTGAATGACAACGTCATCATCATTTTTAACATGAGCTCAGAGGCTGCAAGGGGAAGAAATTGTTCTCTGAAGCATGACTCCTCAGAGGGGCTTGACAGCAACTTTTGTTCTGGGAGGCAGCCCTGCTGCTCTGCCCAGGAGGTGGAGGGGGCGCAGCGGAGACGGCAGAGAACCTGGCGGGGACTTCCCACCGTACTTGATCGCTCTACCGTTTGGTGTGTTTATCTGCACTTCAGATCAGCACAGTGCAGGGATGTCAAACAGCATCTAGGGAGCGGTGGCGCAGGCAGTAAAACGCCTGCCTTAACAACACTCGAGCAGCCACTATGGCTGTTCGAGACCCACCGCGGTCGAGGTGAGCTCTTGACCCTAGTCCTAGCTCCCGCCCATCCAGCGGTTCGAAAGCAGACGTAACATCCATGTAAGTAGATAAATGGGTACCTACCCTTAGAAGGGTGGGGGGCACCCTCCTCTGGTGAGGTGTGTGGAAGGCAAAACGGCGGCAATGGCGATGGAGACGGCGGCGATGGCAGAGTACCGGCGGTGGAGGCGAGGCAGCATGGCGACGCGGCGGCAGCAAGCGGCAAGCAGCAGGCCCAGAAGGAGTGATCCCTGGTGGCCAGTGGCGGGAACAGCGAGCGGCTGTCGTGCAGGAGGGGCGCGGTGACGTTATCCAGGGGCGCGGCGGAGCCAGTGGGACGTAGTCGGGACCTGAGGAGGACGCTGACTGCGCGCCAGATTGCAAAATGTGCCAGAAGAATAACAGCCATATACCATCAGGCAGGGGTCATTTGGGGGGGGACGCGGGGGGACGCCATCCCCCCGGGTGAGGTGCGGGAGGGCGGGGCCTTGAGCTCCCTGCTGGTGCCCGCTGGAGGTCGCCGCCGGCTGTGGGGAGGACACACTTCCGGTGATGTCAGGGGGTGTGGCATATGCTAATGAGTTATGCTAATGAGTCCTCCTAGCTCTTTTTCTACGAAATGACCCCTGCCGCCAGGAATGAAGCCAGCCAGACCGGGAAAAAGACATCTACTTCCACCTGGGTGCCGGTAGGCTGTCCCACTCCGCATAATAATGTGGCCTTAGTTAGGGTTAAATTGTGATTAGCACCCCTCATGTAAACCGCTAAGAGACCCCTACGGGGGTTAGGGCGGTATATCAAATCGAATAAATAAATAAATAAATAATAGTGCCAGTGTTAACTTTCGCATTGTCATCTGCACACGCTCCATACGAAGCAGGTGCGATGATGGGCTGAACAGACAATGACGGGAGATGCAGCATCCTCATCAGAATGGAGGAGAGGAGAATGTCACGGGAAGAGTCAATGAAGTAAAATAAATTCCAGAGCCAGCCAGGGAGGCAGTCCAAGATTTCATAGAACCATAGAATGTTCGAGTTGGAAGGGACCTTGCAGGTCATCTAGTCCAGCCCCCTGCACTCTGCAGGAGCACAGCCGAAAGATAGCCCTATAACATACCCGAAAGATGGTCATCCAGCCTTCGCTTGAAAACGTCCATCAAAGGAGCATCCACCACCTCCCGAGGCAGACTGTTCCACTGCTCAACCACTCTGACAGTTAGGAAGTTTCTCCTGATATTTAGCCGATATCGACTCCCTTGTAATTTCCACCCATTAGACCTAGTCTTGCAATCCGGAACAAGAGAGAATAGATCCGCTCCATCTTCCACATGACAGCCCTTCAAATACTTGAAGACTGCAATCATGTCCCCTCTAAGCCTTCTCTTTCCCAGGCTAAACATACCCAACTCCTTCACCCGTTCCTCCTAAGACTTGGATTCCAACCGTCTCACCATCTTGGTTGCCCTCTTCTGGACACGCTCCAGCTGGTCAACATCCTTCCTAAAATGTGGTGCCCAAAACTGGACACACTACTCCAGGTGAAGCCTAACCATAGCAGAATAGAGCGGAACTACCACTTCCCGTGATCTGGACACAATGCATCCCAAGATTGCATTAGCCTTCTTCGCAGTCACATTGCACTGAAGTCACATCACTGAAGTTTGTTTGTTCGTTCATTCATTTTCCACCTCCCTCCCCAAATGGGGACTCAGAGACGCTCACAACAGTAAAGTATAATAATGCAAAAACAACCAAACCGGGGAGGCCGGCTTCTAAACACAGGGCAGACCTTCCTCTCCCTGCTGGGAAGCCCTCCTGTAAGATGCTCAGGCCAAGAGCCGAAGGTTCAAAGTCCATCACTCTCTGGGCGATGTTGGGCCTCTCACACACTCTCAGCCTAACCTACCTCATAGGGTTGTTGTGAAGATAAAACCGAGGAGAGTAGAATGATGTAAACCTCTTTGGGTCCCCATTGGGTAGAAAGATTATGTTGGTGATAACAAAGAATTTTGTTGGCGATTTCACCCTTTCTGATCATGCACCTCATCTGCTGCCTACATCTTCTGGAAGCTCATGCTTCAAATGTGTGCATGCACTGAAAGGCAGACTCTGGTGTGTTCAGCGTTTCATGGGAATCCTGCCAGAGCCCACCAAAGGCTGGGCTATGCACAGATTCCCGCATTTCCCTATGGTAATATGGAGAGAAGGAAAGTCATAACTTTCTAGCGCCATCTAGTGTCTGAAAAGGCAGTTTGTAAATTCCCGATTTCATTCTACCTTGTCCAGTATACCTGGTCAGCAGAGGAACGGACTTTCTTGTCGAGTTTGGTTAGCTTTTCTATGGAATCTATAAATCCATACATTTATGGTTAGGAAAAGGAGTGCTTTTCCTGGTCAGGTGGTCTGGAAGCATTTTTTAAAAAAATTCCTGACCGTGAATCTCTACAGCACTTGAACCATAATAGGGTTGCCAAATTTTTTCTACTTACCGGCGGGGTAGTGTCCGTCCCTTCCGGGAGTTGCCGGGATGCGCGCGCACACCGCGACGTCACCAGAAGTGACGTCAGACATTGCCGACGTCGGGGGCGTGGCCGAGCTCGTATGTCTTCCCCCGCGCCACGGACCCAGCCACACCGCAGACGTCGGCAACGTGGCTGCGTCACCTCCGGTGACGCAGCTTCGGGGGCGGGATTCCCCCCGGGCCCCGATCTCGCCAGGGCGGGGATCGGGGGCTCCGAAGCGGGGGGTTACCCGCCCCCCGGGCACATTTGGTAACCCTAAACCATAATAACAATACAGCCAAGAAAACCAAGAGAGATGAATATTATACATTTAAGCAGATAATATTCTGAAATGCATGGCAAGAAAAACCTTTCCCCACATGTCCCCCAGAGAGCACTGAGGTCAGGGTCACAAAATTGTTTGCCCCTCCCTGGCCTCTACCAGACTGGCCTCTACCAGGGCCAGGGCCTTCTCAGTGGCGGCTCCACACTGGTGGAGTAAGCTCCCGGAGGACATCAGGGCCCTGTGGGACCTTTTGCAATTCTGCAGGCGTGAAACGGAGCTCTTCCGCCAGGCCTTTGACTAACATTAACTGAACTGGAGAATACGAACTAACTATGCCGGATGCCGACGGGGGCCATTTTTTGGGGGGAACATCTATCATGGCCACCGGGTTGTTATTGTCACCAGCACTTTCATTTTATTCTATTTTACTGTTGAGCTATGCTTGTCGTGTTTGTGTTTTAATGTGTTTTTAACCCGTATTGTAAGCCGCCCTGAGCCTGCCTGTGGCGGGGAGGGCGGGATAAAAATAAAATAAAAATTGAATAAAATAAATAGATTTCAGTGTCAAGAGTGACTGAAGAATCTCTTTGCAGATTCTAACCTAAACATAGGCCCCGTTCACACGGAGAAGTTGCCGCGCTTAAGACACGAATGGCAGGTGAATTTTCGGGGCGCGATCACACCGCAACATCTGGGAAGCGTAGTGCACCCGTGGCCAACCCGTGGCATCCTGCCGAAGATGTGCAGTAAAAAAGTACCTCGGAAAGTGCACTAGTATCCAGAAAACGTGGGGCAGGGGCGGGCGTCTGATCGCGGGAGTGCTAGTATCTCGTGGCATCCGGCACCCGTCCACATCCCGTCACAAACCGGATGTTTTCCGTAAGCGCATGTGCACAAACATGTAACTGAAAGCAGTGCTGCTCCACGAGTCTGCGCATGTGCACAAACGCGAAACGCCGCGTTGCTTCTCACGACTCCAGCATCGCCGTGTGATCGCCAGCTAAGCTCAAAGCCTGGGGGGACCATGTGATCGGGCTACCGCACTTTATTTCACTCTGGGGAAACAGCCACGCCTCCCCCCCCCACGTTATCTGGCCCGTGTGACCAGGGCGATATTCTGTTTTGCTTGCTGACAGATGAGCTATGCTCTGGCAAGTAAATCCCCATTGCTGGAGGTGAGGTTTTGCAAAGATATCTGTTTTTTGGGGTGCGGGGAATGGCTTTCAAGTTCCAAATTGGGGACCTTCCAGTCTAGGGGAAACATGGTGGGGGAGGGCAAACATTGAAGGTGGTCAGAATACAAAGTTAATAGTCAACCACATTCTAAAATCTTCCAATAGTGGAGGAGGGGAGGAGGGGGGAGGGGCTGTGACTCAGTGGAAAAGCGTCTCCTTCCTATGCAGGGGGGCCCCAGGTTCAATCCTGGCATCTCTAGTGGAAAAGATCAGGTAGGAGGTGCTGTGAAAGACCTCCGCCTGAGACCCTGAAGAACTGCTGCCAGTCTAAGTAGATAATACTCAGGGGTCATTTAGTAGAAAAAGAGGTGTAGGAGCTCATTCGCATAACTTATTTGCATATGTCACACCCCCTGACATCACTGGAAGTGTGTCAGAAGGCAACACCCACTGTTCAGGCTCCACTGGACTGTTTTGGATTGATAGCCATTGGGGGATGCAGATCTCGCAGAGGAGGGAGAGCTTGTACCTGAATAAAACTTGGTGTTAAAGGTGCCACTGGACTGTTTTGGACCAGGGGGCGGGGGGGCCCCCTCTGCAACTTACCTGGCTGCTTCTTGCTCTGACTGAGGGCTGCTGGGAGCAGGGGGCGGGGCTTGTTGCATATGCCCGCCCCCTGGGCTCTTTACTGCCGGAGCGCCGCTCCTGTGTGCTCCTGCAGGAAATGACCCCTGATAATACTGACCCTGATGGATGGATGGCCTGATTCAATACAAGGCAGCTACATGTCTGAGGCTTAAGGGGAGGTAGGCCCCAGAAACTGTTTCCCAGCACAGCCTCTCAAAACAGACCTGCTGGTGAACAGCCAAGTTCGACCGGTCCCCCTGCATCCAACGGATTAGAGATCTGTTGTCTTCCAAGAGTATGAACGGTTTGTGTGTGTGAGTCCTCCCCCCCAAAAAAACCAGGCCATGAATCACAAAGATTTCTCACCTGTTTAAAATAGTGTTTAAACACAGGCTTCAGATTCCGAGACAAGCCACTGCATGAAAAGCCAGGAGCGACTGCCCAGGTACAACAGGCGCCTAGCAATGTACAGGCCTGTGTAACACGGAGCCCGCTGCAGGCAGAGAGAGCTCAAACCAGCCTCGATGAAGGCTCAGGGGACAGACGGAGAAGCGACTCAAAGGAGCGCATGAAAGAGGGATTCTCTCTTCCCGTTTCAAAGGGCATCGGGAGGAACTCGAGGCAGATAACAAGGTGCTGGGAAACTGTCTCTCTCCCCCACACACACATACACACTACCCCTTCTAGCTGCAGCTTGACACAAATGTTCATCTCCAAATTTCTCCTTTGCAGACTTCAATGTAGAACATTCGCCTTGTGTTCTCAAATATCCGCAGAACGTTCGGCGTCAGAATTCGACAGTGGATGAGACTGGAGCGCCATCCCTGGTGTTGATTCCCAAACTACGGTATATGGTTGCCCCTCCAACAGGGTCTAGGATTGAAGCACTTCTGACCGCTGGTATGCAGTAGTGGTGAGCATGGTAGGCATCAGGAGCAGACATTGTCTGGAAAGGGTTGGGCCCCCAAGAGGGCCCACCAGCAACAAGGCCATGCCCACCGCTGACCACTGACCCTCCACCGAACCCTCCAAAGTGGCCGTGTTCTCCAGGAGAAGAAATCACTGTAGTTTGGAGACCAGCTGTGATTCCAGGAGATCTTCAGACCCTACTGGGATGCTGGCAGCCCCAGTTGTGGGAACAACCCTTCCTTTTCTTATAACCCAGAGGATGAGTCTGGAAATGGGTGTCTCCATTGGGGTCACCGGATCCCTCCTGGAAACCGGTGGGAGATGAAGGGGACTTACTGGGTCTTGGGAGTAGAAGGGAGGCTCAGGGGACGTTGTAGCAACATGTCTTCTAGTGTCCTGGCCCCACTGCTGGACCTCCTGACGGCACCTGGTATTTTTGGCCACTGTGTGACAGAGTGTTGGACTGGATGGGCCTTTGGCCTGATCCAACATGGGCTTCTCTTGTGTTCTTATGAATTGGATCAACATATGGATCAGAGGTCCATCAGTGGCTATTAGCCACAAGGAATAGATAGGAACTCTCAGTCTGGGGCAAGGGATGCTCTGTCTTCTTGGTGCTGGGGGGGACAGTGGGAGGGCTTCTAGGGTCCTGGCCCCACTGCTGGACCTCCTGATGGCACCTGGTATTTTTGGCCACTGTGCGACAGAGTGTTGGACGAGATCGGCCATTGGCCTGATCCAACATTGGCTTCCCTTGGGTTCTTATGTCTACATCGCTTCTGACATGTCCCGGAAGTGACACCATCGCACAGCAATGTCGGAGCGATGCTCCGATATTTAGGCAAACATTCTATGGCAAATTTGGCTTCTGCCGTAGAGGTTTTTTTTGTCCAAATAGCAGCGTGTCACCCTGACATCTCCGACACGAAGACGTCACTGCCAGGTCATATTGGAAGTGACATAGACACATGGCCGTAGCGTCGACTGGGCCTTGCTTCTCCCCCCCCCCCCCGGTAAGTCTTCGCCGGCCTGCTCATTGGTGGCAGGGTGGTGGGGCCTGGTGGCAGGAGACCCCACCTCCACTGTGGGGGGGGGCTTCTGGCAACCCTAGTGTCCATTCAACTGACTTGGTGTCCATGCAGTGACTTTTGAAAGCCATCAAATCATTACATTACATTACACATTCAACTTATATACTGCTTCTTCCCGAGGGCTCGGAGCGGTTTACAGAGACCTTTAAATCACCTAACTTGGGCCACAGTGTAAGGGGAGCCACAGTGCAAGGGGAGGGGTGAGTGCCCACCAGGCACCTGAGCAGCAGTGATCTTCCTTATGTTGTTCTTTCCGTGGCAGGTTCTTTCTATTTCCAGGCGACGGTGTCTCGGCGAAGGTCTTTCTTTTTCGCAGCGACTCCTTCTGGAGTGGTCCTCACGGTGCGTGGCTGTGCGACGGCGGTAGCAGCTGGTTTCCATCCTATTGGCTGTGACCGCGCGACGTCGTCACGTCGCCGCGTCTCCTGGACCAATCTCTGCCCGGGTCGCTCGCTGCTTGCCGCCGCACCGCTGCCATGTTCGTCGGATTGCCGCTCGTCGTCCGCCGCCACCGCTTAGCCACCGCACTCCAATTCGTTGGAGGAAGGTTCCCCCCGCTCCTAGGAGTGGGTACCCATTTATCTACTTGCCTAAGGGCTTTCGAACCACTGGGTGGGCGGGAGCTGGGACAAGGACCGGGAGCTCACCCCGGCCTCAGTGGGACTCGAACAGCCTTATGGCTGTTCGGTGATAGATTACTGCAGGCTTTTTACAGCCTGCGCCACTGCCTTTTTACAGCCTGCACCATCATATCACCGGTGGGACTGCCAGCTGTCTTACGGGAGCTGTTCTTCCGCTTAACCTCAATGGACATCTAAGGAGAAAGCGAACCAGAGAGCTGTAGGCTGTTGTGAAAGGCACAAGAGCACTGTCATTCAAGTAACCCCTTGAGGTCTCTGCGTCTCACTCCCAGGAAGCGGGAAATCCACCTCAGTGCCTCCACGAAGCTCAGGTCAAAGGAGAGAACACCACCATGGAAAGCTGGCCTAGGGAGAAGCCTCTTGAACATCAGCAGATTAGAGCACGCCCTGATCCGGAAGCTTTTGCAGCGGTTGGGCATGCTGTTTAGCTGCTTACCCACAGGGTTGCTAGGCAGTGCTTGGCAACCAGCAGGAGGAGTGTTGTGGGGATGCACAGGATTGTGGGAGAATTTTTTAGAAGTGCATCCTCTTGTGCATTCCAGCTGGATTTAAGTCCAGTGGCACCATAGAGACCAACAAGATTTCAAGCCTTTGAGCTTTCAAGAGTCAAAGCTCTCTTCATCCGCTTCCTTTAGACTCTCAAAAGCTCATACATGCCCCCCCCCCAAATCTTGTTGTTTTTGTTGTTGAGCTGCTGGACTCAAATCTGGCACTTCTACTACAGACCAACAGGGCTACCTTCTAGGAAAAGATACTTACCGGAAGTTCTTACAGGAAGTGACAAATGGTAGCTGTAGAAATCACTAGTTCCTAGAGCTAGCTCAGACGTTAGCTCTAGGAATCACTGGAAACTCTATGGTAAAACCGTAGTGTGACCAGTGATTCCTAGAGCTACCCTTTGTCTCTTCCTTTAAGAACTTCTGGTAAGCACACAGTAAAGGTAAAGGTTCCCTTGCTCGAAAGCCAGTCGAGTCCGACTCTAGGGTTGCGGTGCTCATCTCCGTTTCAAAGCCGAAGAGCCAGCGCTGTCTGAAGACGTTTCCGTGGTCATGTGGCCGGCATGACTAAATGCCAAGGCGCATGGAATGCTGTTACCTTCCCACTGAAGTGGTACCTATTTATCTACTTGTAATTTCTTGCTTTCGAACTGCTGGGTTGGCAGGAGGGTAAGCACACAAGGCTGCATTAAAAAAAAACTCCTGCCACCACTTGGAGCAATTGAGGGCAACAGAACCTTGGGGCAGAGGCAGCCCTAGCACCCTAAGAGGGAGGTCGCTCTGGGTAGGGTCCAATCCTTGGCATCTCCAATAGATGGATATCTAGGAGAAGGAGGTGTTTAGAGAGGCCTTTATCTTACTTGAGGTTCTGGCAAGCCAATCAGAATGAACAATCCCGCCAGATGGACCAATGGGCTGCATTGGTAGAAGGTGGCTCCGTCTGCTTAGATCAAGATCGGTAGCCATGTTCGTCTGTCTACAGCAGCAGAAAAGAGCAAGATTCCAGTAGCGCCTTAAAGACTAACAGAATTTGTGGAAGGGGAGGAGCTTTCATTAGGGGTATCTGAAGAAGGGAGCCGTGGCTCATGCCCCCCCCCCCCCTGCCACAATTTTTGTTAGTCTTTCAGGTGCTCCTGGACTCTTGCTCCTTTCTGCTTCATCTCCTTACTTAGTCCCTGACATCTCCAGCAGAAGGAACTCAAGTAGTCGATGCTGGGTGTTATGTACTGGGACTGAAACATTCCAGAACTGTTCTACCAGAGACTGGCTGAGCTTGGAGCCCAAGAACAATAGCCCACCAGGACTCTGGAAGTAAACAATCAAGGAGTAATGTTAGGTAAATAGCCTATCATTGGGAGTGGGGTGTGTTTGGGTGTGGCCATTTGTCGTGATCTGTGCAGGACTAGGAGCAGGGCCTAGTGCGGCCTGGTCCCAGGAGAGACCTGCATGGCAGTGAGCAGACAGCCTACAGTCCCCATAAGGCTTAGCAATGGGCTATATTTGGGTTATTTTGGGTCTCACTCTGTGTGGCCTGGTCTGGTCTGGGAGAGAGGAAGATCTCCACTGGGCTCAGCGTGAGTGCTAGGCAGGCTGGGGCCCCGGAAGTAGAACAGGTAGCTGCGTTAGTTTATGTTTATTTTTGCTTTTTGACACTGTTATACCCTTTTTAAGCACCTTGCCTTGTCTTGTTTTCCCTGCCCCAGTGTTGTTTTTAATAAACCCTTTCTGTTTAATTATTTTCTCTGCTTGGGTCAAGCATGCCTGTGTGTTCTCGGCTGAAAAAGGGGCATTTTGTATGTGCTTGAGAGGGTACCCTGGGCCTTCTCAACAGGGACCATAAGTCCAGGGTGGTGGCAGCGAAAGGCGGAGACCCCCTGGGGTCACGACACCATTGCACACCATTTAAACAGGGCTGTGGCCCTGGAGTTTTGTCTTGTTCTGGCTGAAATCACTAATAAAGTAGAGCTGATCACTACACGAGGCCTGCTCATCCATGGAACCTGCTATTTAACACTGGGAAAGATCTTCCTCTGCCTTGGGCAACCAAGACTGGCCAGTGAGGACTGAGAAGCCACTTCATCCCTTCATACCGGAGAGCTCAGGTTGCAGCTGTTGCCTGCTACGGGGGCTCCGGTTTGCCCGGCTTTGCCCCACCCTGCCTTGCTTCCTGAAATCCAGCAGCAGGGATAGCTCATAAGAACATAAGAGACGCCAATGTTGGATCAGGCCAAAGGCCCATCCAGCCCAACACTCTGTATCACACAGTGGCCAGAAATACCAGTGCCATCAGGAGGTCCACCAGTGGGGCCAGAACACTTGAAGCCCTCCCACTGTTGACCCCCCCAAGCACCGAGAAGACAGAGCATCACTTGCCCCAGAGTCCCTATCTATACCTTGTGGCTAAGAGCCACTGATGGACCTCTGCTCCTGTGCGCCTCTTGGCCATAGTAGCCAGCAATGCAAACCTCCAGTTTTTTAGGACAGGATGCAGTGAATGAAGAACAGAGTGGTCAACAGTGGGGTCGGCACTCAGACTTTCTTCTCCTCTTTTTCCAGATGGATGAGATGAGCCCTTGCTGGGACTGAGCCCAGCAAACCTGACGGTACCTTATTATTATTTTTAACAGTACCATAACGCGAATGCCAGCAAAGCCCTGGCACGATGTCTGCCTTCGTGCCTATGCCGTCGCCAGACAGCTCTGCCCTTTTGGCCAGCTCGGCTCTCTCTCCCCGCTGGGGCAGATTTCCGCACAACGTGGGTTGATGATGCGAAAAACGAAATGTCTCAAATCCCCAGCCCTTCAGCCGTAAAACATATTCTTTCCAGCTCACAGCAAGATGTATCAGGTGGGCCGATTCCAGATGGAGAGACTGCCAGGAAAGCACAGACCCATCCTTGGCAGGCGATTTGGAGTCAAACGGTCATCTCCATTCGACTGGTGTCGTTGCTCACCTGCATCGGCACACCCGGAGAGTCACGCAGACCTGTGACTTGCGCCTCTCTCCGGTAGCTTTGCCAACTGAGCAGCAAAAAAAAAAAAGAGTTTAGCTTGCTGTTCCGTCTTCAAATAACAGCTTTTTTGATGTGCAAGAAACAAACCAACAGACAGTGTGGTGTCCCCGCCCCCCCCCCCCCATATACTTTAGATCTTCAGGAGGCTGCTGAAAACAGCCAGTTTGGTGTAGTGGTTAAGTGTGTGTCCTCTAATCTGGGAGAACCGGGTTTGATTCCCAACTCCTCCACTTGCAGCTGCTGTATTACCTTGGGCAAGCCATAGTTCTGATAAGAGCTGTCCTTGAAAAAGAGCCGTTTCTGTCAGAGGTCTCTCAGCCCCACCTGCCTCACAGGGTGTCTGTTGTGAGGAGGGGAAGGGAAAGGAGTTTGTAAACCGCTCTGAGACTCCAGGTGAAGGGCAGGGTATAAATCCAATTTCCTCCTCCTCCTCCTCCTCCTTCTATTTAGGACTACATTGGACTAATTTAGTTTTTATTTGTTGACAACTCTAATGGGAAATTTTAAATGGTGGTCTTTTATGTGCTTTTCTATTATCGTTGTTCTATTTATATTATAAGCTACCTTTAAGCGAATAGATGTTTTACATAACAAATAAATAAATTTTAAAAAGCAGGTGAAGTTTTCCACGGCAAAGCAATACATATTCTCTGCACGTCAACCTGTTTTTAAAAGCATGGCTACAGTGGCTGGGTAGAAAGTTGGCAACCTCTCTTTGCAGGACAAGACCCTTTTTCAGTGGGTTAGGGTTAGGGAGAAAGATTGGGAACCATTCTGGAGTTTTGCAAGGTCAGGCATTTGTCAGGAAGATGGATGGACTAAAAAAAACCACTATGAGGCAAGCTGAGATTATATAGGGTTGCCATACTCCTGGTGGGTATGCAAAAGTATACAGAGTGTGTATAATAGATGTATGTTCAAGGTAAATTAATTTTGTGCTCCCCCCCCTACTGTTATATAAATACTGGTATCAAATGTTATCAAAAACAGGTCTCACCCAAACAAAACATCAAAGTGCAGGTTTACGTCCTGTTCAAATATTCAGACAGCACCTTGTCAGAATCACAATCACTAGTCCCACGGGACTCTGGTAATTTGCCCATTTCAAATACAATCTTTTCCAAGGACTGTGATGTATGTAAAGGACAGAAGGCACCATAAGTTCTCTTTGTGAGCACAAAAACTCTTGAGATAGCAGCGTATCTCCTAGGGCAGTGGTGGCGAACCTATGGCACGGGTGCCAGAGGTGGCACTCAGAGCCCTCTCTGTGGGCACGCGTGCCATCGCCCCAGCCAGGCCCAGACCATCATTAAAGTGCCGAATTCTCTGCCAAATAATTTTAAGTAAATGAAAGCATTTGGGATTGCTTTCCTTACTTTGTTTGGATCATCTTAAGTTAATGTAGAAATAAAGTTTCTAAAGTGAAACCTCAGTATTCAGGTTAAATTGCCGTGTTGGCACTTTGCGATAAATAAGTGGGTTTGGGGTCGCAGTTTGGGCGCTCGGTCTCTAAAAGGTTCGCCATCACTGTCCTAGGGTCTCATCGGCACCCTTGCGGCAGACATAACAACCTATCTAGGATAGCATCTCTCTCAAGTTCTATCAGGTAGAGATCAGTCTGCCTGGCATGGCAGCTTCAGAGGGTGGGCTCTATGGTATCCCATCCCTGCTGAGGTCCCTCCCCTCCTCAAACCCCGCCTCCCCCAGGCTCCGCCCCTGAAATCTCCAGGAACTTCTCA
>NW_015165839.1:357025-357277 GCF_001447785.1 Gekko japonicus | reverse complement strand
CATGAGGCCTTGCATTGAAGATACACCAACTTGGAGCTTACCAGCTGCTGTCCTTACAGTTTCTATCTCTGGTACCTGGCATTACATTTTATGGCACACGTGGCCCAGCCCATCAAAGTGACATTCATGTCAGAGCTGGCCCTCATAACAAATGAGTTCGACACCTCTGTGATAGAGTCCACCTTCCAAAGCAGGCATTTTCTCCAGGGGAACTAACCTCGGTCATCTGGAGATCAGTTGCAATTCCGGGAG
>NW_015165839.1:344859-356726 GCF_001447785.1 Gekko japonicus | reverse complement strand
GGAGGACGGGGACCTCAGTGGGGAACACCACCATATAGTCCGCCCTCCGAAGCATCCACTTTCTCCTGGGGAACTGATCTCTGTAGTCTGGAGATGAGCTGCAATCCCAGGTGGACTCCAGCAACGCTCCCTCTAAGCTGTGGAGTCTTGTGAGCAAAAATCCTACTTTGTCAGCTACCGGCATTAAAGTTGTGAGCGAGCCATTTGGCTGCTGCATAAATTAGTTTGCTCTGGAGCCATCCTTCCCGGCGAAGACAAAAATGCACGAGCCGGAAACTCAAAAATGGTGAGCTAGCTCACATTAACTCAGCTTCTAGGGAACATTCGTCCCCAGGTCCCACCTGGAGGTCGGCATCCCTATGGCAACCTTGGATCAAAAGTCCAAGGAGCAGATTAGGTGCAGTTCCGAAAGGGAATCCAGGCCGTCAGGCCAGCTAAGAAGAAGCTGGTCCTAGAGCCAGGGGTCATTTCCTGCGGGAGCGCACAGGAGCGGAGCTCCGGCAGTAAGGAGCCCAGGGGGCGGGCACATGCAACAAGCCCCGCCCCTGCTCCCAGCAGCCCTCAGTTGGGCCACAAGGAGCAAGAAGCAGCCAGGTAAGTTGTCCCCCCCCATGGCTAGCAATCCAAAACAGTCCAGTGGCACCTTTAAGACCAAGTTTTATTCAGGTACAAGCTCTCCCTCCTCTGCGAGGGCAGATCTGCACACTGCACCCCCCCCCAGTACCTAGCAATCCAAAACAGTCCAGTGGAGCCTGAGCGGTGGGTGTTGCCTTCTAACACACTTCCGGTGATGTGAGGGGGCATGGCAAATGCAAATAAGTTATGCTAATAAATTATGCTAATGAGCTCCTGCACCTCTTTTTCTACGAAATGACCCCTGCTTAGAGCCAGGGAAAACATCTTGTAGTTGGCAGTGAAGAAAGAACAGAATCTCATGGTTTACACTGCAGGAGCCCAGGCTGCTCACTGGAAGCTTATACAGGGACACAGAAGGCACATTCAGGAAGGAAGCCACAGAGACCACAAAGCTCCCGAGCGGCCTGTGGTTTCCACCCGAGTGACTGTAGCTCAGGCTCGGAATCAGCTCCCCCCGAGGCCTCTGCGGCTCCAGCCTGCCTGTGACTTAAGGGCCTTCATGCATCGGCAAAGGAGGGATTCCTTCTGTGGAAGAGGAACCCAGATACTGATATCTCTGGGAAGAGAAATCCAGTGCTTTTCAAGGCAGAAGAGTCCGGTGGGCTCTTTGACCTCTAGGAAGCAAAGGAGAGGAGAATGGTAGGGTGGCCTCACTGGAGACGATTCTCATTCTGGGTACAGGGCCATTCGACAAACATGAAAGAGGTTCCAGCAGCAGCAGAAGAAGAAATGGAAGAAGAAGCAGGAGACAGCCAGTTCCACTGTGGGCCTGATAGAAGCCGTTCCGGGCGCCGCATGTTTGACACCCCTGCATTATACCCTGCTGAAGGTTCTCCCCTCCCCAAAACCCACCCTCCCTGGCCTCCACCCCCAAATCTAAAGCTAGTTCCCAATGCGGAGCTGCCATCCCTACGAACTGATCTCCGGACTACAGGGATCAGTTTCCCTGAAGAAAAGAGCAACTTTGGAGAGTGGATGTTGTGCAATGATTCCTTGCCGCTGAGATCCCTCCCATTCCCAAACCCCACCCTCCCCAGACTCTGCCCCTAAATCTCCAGGGATTTCCCAGCCTAGAACTGGCAACCCTAGTTGCTGTGGCATTCCGCTTCCCAGCTGTTTCAGCTCAAACATTCTCATTTCGATCTGACTTTTTCTTCCTGTGAATTGAACCTGTACGTCTTAATGTCATGTTTCCTCATACCAGCTTGTTACCGTGTATGTCCTTTTTTGGGGCTGTTTTTACATCAGTTCCTTAGAAGTGGCCTGTAGCATAAGATGATACAAGAAGGGTATATAAATGGTGCACACCAAGCACATAAGCTCGGGACACCTGCAGTGCAAGCAGGTGAAGGAAAACAGCTCGCGAGAGACATCAATAAAATATAATTTGTTTATTTTACTTCCTCTCTAGCTGCCTTTCTCAGTAAGACTCAAATTGCGTGAGTGCGCGTGCCACCACGCAAGAACCAGTGTGGTGTAGTAGTTAAGAGTGTCAGACTCTTAGAGGGAGACCTGGGTTTGAATCCCCCCCCAGGGATGGGCACAAACCACATTTTTGTGGTTGGGTTTGTGGCTGAACCATGAACCAAACCATGAACCCATATGAACTGGGAGGCTGGTTCTCAAACTGACCTGGTTCGTATGGGTTCATGAGCCATTTAAAGTTTAAACCCCTGCTTTCTGCTCCCTGTGGCTGTTTGCCAGGAGCAGAAAGTAGGGGTTTCCAAACAGCTGAGCTGTTTTTTCAGGAACAGCAGAAAACATAGGTAAACCCCTGCTTTCTGCTCTTCACGATCCACCACAAACTCCACCAAAATTCATGGACGTTCACGGTGGTTCTTCAGTTTGCAAGCATTGCTTTGTGAACCACGATCCGGCCAAAATTTGTGATGAACTTTAGCCACAGAATTTAAAAAAACAGAAACACCTAATGTCTGCATGCTCTGCAATGCTGCATAGCTGAAAACAGGGACCCCTCTCTGGCATGCTTCTAATAGAACGTTCCTCAACGCTCATGCGATGGACCACCACCCACAAACATACCCCACTGAAAGCTCTCCTTTCGTGGTTTTGCAGCTGGGTATTTCAAGGCCTAAAAGGGACAAGATGCATGCAGATGCATGCTCTGAACATCTCTACATAAATGGCAGCTGAATTAGGAGGATTGCCAACCTCCAGGAGGGGCCTGGAGATCTCCTGCTATTCCAACTGATCTCCAAACAGTAGAGATCAGTTCCCCTGGAACAAATGGCTGCTTTGGAGGGTGGACTCTGTGGTCTTTTCCGCACTTGGATCTCATCCCTGGTTTTATCAGAGTTCAAGTCGCGATGCAATACCTTGCATTTATCCCTGGTTATAACAGCATCCGTTTATCCTGGGACAAATGTGGGGTGAAACCGGGGCGACCTCAGTGTAATGTGGAAACAAAAAATATTCCAAGATAATTACAGGGGTGAACTCGAGTGTAGTGTAGGATGTAAAAATACCCTGAGATAATTACCGGGGTGGACTCGCGTGTAGTGTAGAACATAAGTTCGGGGACAGGGCTGAACCAGGATTTAAGGTCTAGCGACATTATACCCTGCTGAGGTCCCTCCCTTCCCCAAACCCTGCTCTCACCAGGGTCCACCCCCCAAATCTCCAGGCATTTCCCAATCCAGAGCTGGCAACCCCATGCATTAGCTCGGGGTTGTCAAACATGCGGCCCGGGGGCCAGATCAGGCCCCCGGAGGGCTTCAATCAGGCCCGCAGTGGAACTGGCTGTCTTCTGCTTCTTCTTCCAGTTCTGCTGCTGCTGCGTCATCATAGGTTTGCAGCTTACAGATACACGCCTGAACAGCATGCTCAAGATTGCAACAGCACAGACATTTTGATGCAATCATTCAGAGCAAGAGGTGTCGGTTATCACACACTGTTAAATAAACGAACTATTGCAAGAGTGCTAATGTTTTACACATGTTTTTATTTTAAGTAAAACAAAACAACCCTTTGTGTCTGTGTCCTTTATAAAGTTTATATCTCTGCTACCTGGCATTACATTTTATGACACACGTGGCCCGGCCCAACAAGGTCTCATTTATGTCAGATCCGGCCCTCATAACAAATGAGTTTGACACCCCTGCATTAGCTGCTCCAGTCCAGTTCAGGGCCACAGCGCTTGTACAGATGTGACCCGAGTCCTCCACCACTGCCCGGTTTTCCACCCAGCTTGATATTTCCCCTGGCAAAGGCGAGAAAAGACAGACAAATTCTTTGCCTTCAGAGATGTGGGGGGGGGGGAGAAATCTGGGCATGGGTTTCTCAGAGTCTCATCTAATTGGTAAACAGATTGTAATGGGATCTAGTTGTGCAGACAGAACAGCTGCAACTTAGACATACTCATCAACATGTTTTTATTTGCGCGGGGTGGCGGGAGGGAGGCAGAAGGGGAGCGCCTCCACTGTGGCACAGATGTGCACAGACCGGCCGTTCGGTTAAAAAATGGGCACCTCCGAAGATTCCCCTCAAGGCAAAACAGAGGCGGCAAGTCGCAAAGCACGAAGCAGAAGCAGAAAAGCGAGGCTCTCCCTGGTAAATAGGGCAGCTGTGGATGGTTGTGTGAAGGCTCTTTTTAGAAGCACCAGGTCTTAGGGGCCCCGGGGGGTGGGGAATGATGACATCCCCGTAGGGTTGTCAACTCCAGTTTGGGAAATCCCTAGAGATTTGGAGTTAGTCCCTGGGGAGGGGGGAATTCGGGGAGGGGGGAGAGAACTCAGTGGGGATGTGATGCCAGGCAGTCTGCCTTGGAAAGCTGCCAAGGGAAGAGCCATGGCTCAGTGGCACTGGTGGAGCAGAAGGTCCCAGGTTCAAGCATGTGATGCTCTGTATTCTTGGTGCCTGGGGGGGGGCAACAGTGGGAGGGCTTCTGGTGTCCTGGCCCCACTGGTGGACCTCCTGATGGCACCTGGTATTTTTGGCCACTGTGTGACACAGAGTGGGGCGCGGTGGGCGACTGGGCTGATACAGGCTCTTTAGCTTGGAGAAACGATGACTGAGGGGTGACATGATTGAGGTTTATAAGATTATGCATGGGAAAGAGCAGGTAGAGAAAGAGGTACTTTTCTCCCTTTCTCACAATACAAGAACTCGTGGGCACTCCATGAAATTGCTGAGCGGTCGGGTTAGAACGGATAAAAGGAAGTACTTCTTCACCCAAAGAGTGATTAACACTTGGAATTCACTGCCACAGGAAGTGGTGGCGGCTACAAGCATGGACGGCTTCAAAAGGGAATTAGATAAGCATATGGAGCAGAGGTCCATCAGTGGCTATTAGCCACAAGGTATAGATAGGGACTTTGGGGCAAGTGATGCTCTGTCTTCTTGATGTGGGGGGGGGGCAACAGTGGGAGGGCTTCTAATGTCCTGGCCCCACTGGTGGACCTCCTGATGGCACCTGGTATTTCTGGCCACTGTGTGACACAGAGTGTTGGGCTGGATGGGCCACTGGCTTGATCCAACACTGGCTTCTCTTATGTTCTTAATCCCCAGCATCGCCAGTTAAAGGTAACATTTGAAGGGATCAGGCATCCAGAAGGGCTGTGGCTCAGTGGAAGGGCTTCCGCTTTGCATGCAGAAGGTTCCAGGTTCAATCCCCTGGCATCTACTGTTAAAAGGACCAGGTAACAGTTAAAGGGATCAGGGATCCAGAAGGGCTGTGGCTCAGTGGAAGGGCTTCCACTTTGCGTGCAGAAGGTTCCAGGTTCAAGAAGAGGAGGAGGAGGAGATCAGATTTATACCCCACCCTTCACTCAGAGTCTCAGAGCGGCTTAAAATCTTCTTTCCCTTCCCCTTCCCACAACAGACACCCTGTGAGGTAGGTGGGGCTGAGAGAGCTCTGACAGAAACTGCTCTTTCAAGAACAGCTCTGACAGAACTATGGCTTGCCCAAGGTCATCCAGCAGCTGCAAGTGGAGAAGTGAGGAAATCAAACCTGGTTCTCCCAGATTAGAGTCCACACACTTGACCACCACACCAAACTGGCTCTCAATCCCTGGCATCACCAGTTAAAGGTAACAGGTAACAGTTAAAGGGATCAGGCCTCCAGAAGGGCTGTGGCTCAGTGGAAGGGCTTCTGCTTTGCATGCAGAAGGTCCTCCCAGGTTCAATCCCCGGCTTCTCCAGTTTAAAGGACCAGGGGCTAAGGGATGGGAAAGACCTGAGATGCTGGAGAACTGACCAGTCTGAGTAAACGACACTCACCTTGATGGACCAAGGGTCTGATTCAGTATAAGGCAGCTTCATGTATCCAGGTATGCATTCATTCCTCCAGGGGAACAGATCTCGATATTCTGGAGACCATTTGTAATATCAGGAGAATTCCAGGTGCCACCTGGAGATGGGTAACCCTTCTTCCAGGCTCCTATCAGAAGCAGGCTGGACCACAAATGAACACAACCTCTCCCTCCCTCCCAGAGGAGTCCCTGGCAGGGTGTGGAAGAGTGTAATGGAGCTGGACCCTGCTGCCTCCTCCTGGCACCACTCCCAGCAGGAAGTGGGAGATGTTGGGAAATTGGTAAAAATAGTTAGATATTCAGAGGTTGCAATGGATCTTTGTTCACTGGAGAGGAGGCATTTTCTTTCTATGTAGAAAACTTTATTGCTAAAGGGAAGGGTTCACGGGAAAATCTACAAAACAATAAACGCTGAAGACTACATGCTTGCAAGAACGGACAGACACAGATAGTAATGGAGATTCTTCTTTTCTTCTTGACGCCTAGAAGGAATTCACCTGAATGCATTGACTAGTGATTGTTAGTAAATAGGCTTCAGTTTCCCGGGCTTTCTTTTCATTGGCTTTCTGCCAGGTTCCCTTCCAGGTCAGTCTAAACAATAGCACACAAGATAAGCAGATTAACCCTATAATGACTGGCTTTAGACCTTGCGACACACATATTTCCAACAGGAGGTTCCCCTGGCCTCTGCAGTAGTGATCTGCTTATGGACAGGGGCAGCTGGGGGAAGCAGAAGAAGGCCGTTCCACCGGGCTCCTTAGGCTTGACAGTTCTGGGTTGGGAAATCCCTGGAGCTTTGGGGTGGAGCCTGGGGAAGGTGAGGGTTCAGGGAAGGAGGGGCCTTAGCCATGTAGAATGCCACAGAGCTTTCCCTTCCAAAGCAGTCATTTTCGCCAGCCCAACTGATCTTTGAAGTTTGGAATTCAGTTGTAATTCCAGGAGATCCCCAGATCCCACCTGGAGGGTGGCAACCCTGGGAAGATGAGTACTCTTTCTTTTGCCTTGTCAGAGCAACTTGGAAGAAAGTCCCCCGCGTGAAAGGAGAATCAACGAGTGACATTTGTATCCATGTGATGAGATATTTCTGTTAGCTGACATAAATGCACTCCGAAAAGAAAGTCTCAAGATGATAAGAACGTCTGACCCAGCATCCTGTCTCACACAGTGGCCACCAGTTCCTCTAGAGGGCCAACAACAGGGCACAGAGGCCGAGGCCTTCCCCTGGTAAGAACACAAGAAGAACCCTGCTGGATTAGACCAATGGTCCATGTAGTCCAGCTTCCCGTCACACACATGTAGTCCAGCTTCCCTTCCTATGGAGGTCCAACAACAGGGCTTAGAGGCCGAGGCCTTCCCCTGATAAGAACATCAGAAGAGCCACGCTGGATCAAACCAGTGGTCCTTCTAGTCCAGCATCCTGCCTCAAACACGGGCCAGCCAGTTCCTCCGAAGGGCCAACAACAGGGTAGAGAGGCCGAGGCCTTCCCCTGTTAAGAACATCAGAAGAGCCCTACTAGATCAGACCAGTGGTCCATCTAGTCCAGCTTCCCATCTCACACGCTGGCCAACTAGTTGCCCATAGGGCACAGAGGCCGAGGCCTTCCCCTGATGCTGCCTCCAGGCCTTGAGATTCAGAGGTTTACGACCTCTGAAGGTGGATCACTTCCTTTTAGAAGGGAGACGGCTCTTATGATCAGAGAAGCATCTTCTAACACCACTTATGTAGCCTGCCTGTTATCAGCCAGAGCCTGGGCCTTCTCCATCACAGCTCTCAGGTGGGGTTAGACTCCGGAGATCTGGAGCAAATGGCTCTGTTGGAGGGTGGACACTCTGGCGTTATGCCCCACGGAGGCCCCTCCCATTCCCAAACCCCCTCTCCCCAGGCTCCACCCCCAAATCTCCAGAAATTGCCCAGGTTTGAGTTGGCAACCCAGGGTTGCCAGCTCTGGGTTGGGAAATACCTGGGGGTTTGGGGGGGTGGAGCCAGGGGAGGGCAGGTTTTGGGAATGGGAGGGACCTCAGTGGGGCATAACGCCGGAGTGTCCACCCTCCAACAGAGCCATTTGCTCCAGAGGACTTGAACTTGGTCATCTGGGGCTCAGTGGCAATAGCGGGAGCTCTTCACGTGCCACCGGGGAGTTGGCAACCCTGCCTCCAAACTGGACTGGGCTCAGATTGCTTGAGAGCGCATGTAAACGCAGAAACAAAAAACCCCTATCTGCTCCAAAATACACATTCCATTCTTCTGCATTTGATTCTGCCGCCACTGCATGCGGGAACTCAGAAATGCTGGATAAAGAGCCGGAAAAAGTCGATTCTTTGTGGGGCTCCAGGACCCTTCCTTTCGTTCCTTCCCCGCCAGTCCTCCCGTGAAGGTCACAGCATGCCGCAGCCCCTCCGGTGAGCGGTCCCTTTGGCTCTGCCCTCTGTTGATGCCTTGCGACGACTCTGTTGGCTTCCCGTTCCTCGTTGGATGCCACCATTAAGTGCAGCGATGGGTTTTATCAGCTGCTCCCCACAGAGAAGGAAAGGGGGGGCTTGTGGCATATGGGCCGTTGCGGCTGCTTTTTGGCTTGCATCACGGTCGTTCTGGCTGGGTTTCTTTCTCCCCCCCCCCCGGAATGGGTGCCGTGCCTCCTCTTTGCCACTTTGCTGAACTTCTGCTCCCCTGCCCTGAGCTGCAGTAGGAAACACCAGAATTAAGATCTCCCCCACCGTTCATCGCTGTACCAGAAGAATCACCAGCAGGTAAATTTCTCTACATCGGGCTGATGCTAAATGTCCCCCCCCTCCCTCAAAAGCCCCACTGGCAATCCTCTAAATGTCGCATCTGGGCTTCAGTACATTTGAGCATGTGCAGAGTTCTCTCTGGTCTCCCACATCATTGCCGTGGTTCTGAGCTTTGCTTGTTTCAAGTGCCTGCAATGCCATCTGCACTTCTCCAGTGCCAATTCTTCCTTTCAAGAGCTTTCATGGGAGCCCATTCCATGCTATTCTTTTTTAAAGATGTGTAACGTAAGGAGCTTTCTAAAAAGTCGGCAGGAGTACACCTCTAAAGTTTTTCTGGTGCGATTCCAAGGAGGAGGATTACGAACTCTTGAAATCAAGAGGGGAGGGGCTGTGGCTCAGTGGTACCTGCTCGCAGGGGTCCTTTCGTAGAAAAAGAGCTAGGAGAACTCATTAGCATAACTCATTAGCATATGCCACACCCCCGACATCACCGGAAGTGTGTCATAAGGCCACACCCCCTGACATCACCGGAAGTGTGTCATAAAGCCACACACCCCGCCCACAACGGTCCCGGCCGCCGACGCCGGCCTTGCAGCTCCACTGCCGAGCCCCATGAGGGGCCCGGCGGTGGACCTGCAAGGCCGCGGGAGTGCAAGGAAGCCCCGCGAAGGCCCTCCCTGGCCCCAGGCAGGCAGGGGTGGGGAGAGGCGGGGAGGAAGCAACTTGCCCTCCCTCTTCTCCGGCCTCCTCCTGGCTGAATGAGGGTCGGAAGTGGGGCGGCCGGAAGCGGGGGGCGGGGCTTCGTCATGTGCCCCGCCCCCGTACCTCACCCGGGGGAACTGCGATCCCCCGCAATCCCCCCTGAAATGACCTCTGCCTGCTCGGCACCTGCTCGGCATGCAGAAGGCCACTGGCTCAATCCCCGGCATCTCCAGTTCAAAGGAGCAGTCAATAGGTGATGTGAAAGACCTCAGCCTGAGACCCTGAAGAGCAGCTGCCAGTCTGAGTAGACAGTATTGACCTCAATGGTTCAAGGGTCTGATTCATAGAATCACAGAGTCGGAAGGGACCTCCTGGGTCATCTAGTCCAACCCCCCTCCTACCCACAATGCAGGAAATTCACAAATACCTTAGTGCCTTCAGTAGAGGGCAGATTCAGGTGCTCTGGGGAGGGGCCATGGCTCAGTGGTACAGTGTCTGCTGGGCACACAGAAGGCCCCAAATTCAATCCCCAGCAGCCTCTCCAATTGAAAGCATTAAGTAGCAGGTGATGAGAAAGAACTCCACCTGAGACCCTGGAGAGCCAGTCTGAATAGGCAAAAAATGACTTCGATGGATCAAGGGTCTGATTCAGCAGAAGCCCGCTTCATGTGAAAACAGGGAGACACTTCTGTCATTCATCCTCTTTGGGAAAGGGCCATAGCTCTGTGGGAGAACATCTGCTTGGCACGCAGAAGGTCCCAGGTTCAATCCCCGGCGTCTCCAGTTTAAAAAAAGAACCAGGCAGTCGGTGAAGTGAAGGACCTCTGCCTGAGACCTTGGAGAGCTGCTGCCAGTCTGAGTAGACAATACTAAATTTGATGAACTAAGGGTTTGATTCAGTGTAAGGCAGCTTCATGTGTTCAGGGAGGGGGCATGACTCAGTGAAAGAGCCTCTATTTTGCATGCACAAGGTCCCAGGTTCAATCCCCGGCCTCCCCAGTGAAAAGAACCAGGCAGGAGGTGATGAGAAAGACCTCTGTCTGGGACCCTGGAAAACTGCGGTCTGTGTGTAAAGACAATATGACCTTGATGGACCAAAGGTCTGATTCAGTATATGGCAGCTTCATGTGTACAGGTGTGTACCTGGGACCAGGGTGGGACCTAGGAGCTGAGCACAGCACTTTCCAGTGGTTTTGGGGCAGGAGGCAGCGACTGATGGTGAGCCGAAGCACTGATGCCAGCATGGTTTTGGCCAGCCAGGATGCGTATTGCCCAGCAGTTTCGGGTGCATCTGGGGATGGAAATCAACTGGGAAAGTAAGGTGGACAGCTAAAACCTGGGCTGCAAAAGGAACATCTGAGTATCTGCTGGCTGAAGGGCAGGAAGAACCTCTGCTTTTGTGGCAGCCAGCCCCAAAAGCAACACCGTTGCAGGTAGGGTTTGGAGCGTCGGGTTGACAACCTCCAGGTGGGGATCTCCCAGAATTATAGCTGATCTCTAGACAGCAGTGATCAGTTCCCCGGGGGGGGAGGAGGAGGCTGCTTTGGAGAGTGGATTCTATGGCATGATGCCCCGCTGGAGTCCCCCCTCTCATAGTTTCTGAGTTCCACACACACTCTGCTTTAAATTGGAGCTTCCATGTGTGAAAAAGCCTCCAGATGAGGGTAAAGGCAAGGAGGCAATGGAGCCAGTCTGGTGTAGTGGTTAGGAGCACGGACCCTAATCTGGGAGAACGGGGTTTGATTCCCCACTCCTCCACATGTAGCTGCTGGGTGACCTTGGGCAAGCCACAGTTCTCTCAAAGCTGTTCTCTTAAAAGCAGTTCTCAAAAGAGCTCTCTCAGTCCCACCTACCTCACAGGAGATTGTAAGCTGCTCTGAGACTCCGAGTGATGGGTGGGGTATAAATCCAATCTCCTCCTCCTCCTCCTCCTCTTCTTCTTCCTCTTCCTCCTCCTCTTCTTCTCCTCCTCCTCCTCAAAGGAGGAGAAAGGCCAGATAAGGGTCTGCTCTGTGTCTGAGCTCCAAACGAGTTCCCGGCATTTTCCCCATTGGAGAGACAAGCCCGTCTACTTCTCGTCAATGGAAATAAAACGTATTAAGAGGGACTTTCTTGTGTCTGTTAATAAAGCTTCCCATGACCCTTTTGGTTCCCGTACGAATCCATCCTCAGCTAAGTGATGGAAAATGAACTCATTAATGGCCGGGGCCTTTTCAGTCGATATAGGAAATCGATTCTGAGCGATGAAGAGATTCGTGGGGAGAGACACAAGTTGGAAAATTCGGGCCATGGATGTCCAGGAGAAATTAACAGCAGACCTGCAAAACTGGCTTAGGAATTCCAAGAGGTCTACCACCGAGGAAGTTCTGCCCTGACCTGGATGGCCCAGGCTGGCTTAATCTCATCAGATCTTGGAAGCTAAGCAGGGTCAGCCCTGGTGAGTACTTGGGATGGGAGACCACCAAGGAAGTCCAGGGTCACGACGCAGAGGCAGGCAATAATAATAATAATAATAATAATAATAATAAT
>NW_015165839.1:339648-344630 GCF_001447785.1 Gekko japonicus | reverse complement strand
GCTGCCATACTCAGTGAAGTGAAATGACACCTCAGATGACCCACCATCATCTTCCTGGAGTTTTTTCCTACTTTTCCCGCATGGCAAAGTGGTACTGTAATAATAATAATAATAATAATAATAATAATAATAATAATAATAATAATAATAATAATAATAATAATAATAATAATAATAATAATAATAATAATAATAATAATAATAATAACAACAACAACAGCAGCAGCAGCAGCAGCAATAACAACAACAATAATACTTTCAGTTTATTAATCGCTTTCCCCAGTGGGCTCAAAGCGATGTACAGTTACACATTTTAGACAGGGGACTAACAATGTTCATAGGGGATAGGGAAGACAACGTATATTCATTTAATTGCACACGCTGTCACGGCACGGCGTAACCGTCTTCTGGCTTGGCTCAGTCATTTTCCGAACGGCTGCTTTGTCGACCAGGCTTCAGGACCCGTATGTCAATCGCCACACTGCCACCGCCTGGTTGGAACATCCATTGCAGGGATTCTTCGGTAGCCGAGAAGCTATTTCGCCTTCCAAGCCTCGACCAGGACGTCCCGACCATCAGCTAACACCCTCCCACAAGGGAGATTGGGGTGCCCACCCTCTCTAAGGAGTGGTTCCCATTTTATCTACTCGCCGAAGCTTTTGAATCGCTGGGTGGACAATGAAATAGGAAACGACCTTTGCTCATCTCTTGCCTGGAAAACCCTAATAGGTCAACATATATTGATTGCGACTTGACGGCACTGACTTGGATAGCCCAGGTTAGCCTGATCTTGTCAGATCTCAGGAGCTAAGTGGGGTCGGCCCTGGTCAGTACTTGGACGGGAGACCACCAAGGAAGTCCAGGGTTGCTACACAGAGGCAGCCGATGGCCGACCACCTCTGTTTGCCCTCTTGCCTTGACCTGGTTGGCCCAGGCTAGCCTGATCTTGTTGGAGCTTGAAAGCTAAGCAGGGTTGGTCCTGGTTAGTATTTGGATGGGAGACCACCAAAGAAACCCAGGGTTGCTACGCAGAGGCAGCCGATGCCCAACCACCTCCGAACATCTCTTGCCTTGAAAACCCAAGAGGGTTGCTGTAAGCCTCCATAAGTCGGCTCTGACGATGGCCAAAAAGGGGAGTGGGGAGCTGAATTCCAAATTCAGAAGAAAAATGCGATCCATCCCCCGGGGTATGGAGAGAGGGCTTATGATCTCCCTCCATTTTATTCCTGGTGATTTTAAAAGAACTGCACGCTGCGTGCTTGCCCACCTCTTGTTAGAACAAGCCTGAAATTAAAACAATTTTAAAAGCCGAGGCTTTCGTAGCTCAATTTATTTAGATTTGTTAAATATATATAATACAGACACTCACGGAATGCTTCATAAAGGAGCATTAATAAAAACGTATTACCGCTTCCCCCTGAGTGCACACATTAAGTTGCAGAGCAAAAAAAAAAATCTACATAATGCAAAAAGAGTCATAAAGGATGGAAGGGGAGGTTGGGACTCTTTGCACAAACATGTGCACTTGCTATTCCTTGCCACCTCCCAAGGCAGTCTGTCCCACTGTGGAGCAGCTCTTGCCATTAGGAAGTTTCTTCCAGTATTTAGCGAGAAACCTACTTGCTTGTAATTTCCACCCATTAGTTCTAGTCATGCCCTCTGGAGCAAAAGAGAACAAGTCTGTTTCTGTCTTCCACATGACAGCCCTTAAGATATTTAAAGACGGCCATCGTGTCTCCCTTTAGTCCTCTCTCCCGCAGGCTAAACGTGTCCAGCTCTTTCCGTCTTTCCTCGCCGAGCCTGGCTTCCGGACCCATCATCATCCCGGTTGCTCTCCACTTGATGGAATCTACTTTGTCAACGTCCTTCATGGAATGCCAGATGAGACTTGACCAGTGCTGAGCAGAGTGGAATTATTGTTTCCGATGATCAGGGACAGGCCGCTTCTGTTAACGCGGGCCAAGAGTGCGTTAGCCTTCTAACAGCTGCATCGGAGCGCTGTTTCACTCATCCATCCATCCATTTGTTTATTTATTCATAGTTTAGATTTATAAATTGCCCAATCGCTGCATACACAGGACTCTGGGTGATGTACAACAAAATTAAAACCAAGTACCAAAAGTTAAAATTCATAGATCTTCTCCAATTCCGTAGAGCGGTAAAGACCGAGCTGTTCCGGCAAGCGTTTTGATAGCCCAGATCACACTGACTGTTCTAGCACTTTATAACAGACTAGCAGTAAAGCCCGTTGTGAAAGCAATACAACGGGATCTAGAAAGAGGCTCTGGGGCAGTGCTCTGGCTTTGGGCAAACAGTGTCAATTTGCTGTGGTGACCTCAGCAGGGTATAATGACAGAGTCCACTGTTTTCTCCAGAGGAACTGATCTCTGCTACCTGAAGAGCAGTTGTAATTGTGAGTAATCTGTAGCCCTCACCTGGAGATTGGCAACAATTGTTACCCAGGACAAAATGGCTGGTTTGGAGGGTGGAGTCTATGGCATTCTACCTGTCTGAGGTCCCACCCCTCTGCAAACGCCACCCTCTCCAGGCTCCACCCCTCAAATCCCCAGGAATTTGTCAGCATGTAGTTGGCAACCCCATCTCCTTCCCAGCTAGCCACCAACCTACCATTATCTGCCCCTTTGACTTCAGCTGACTTCTGCCCTCCCTTCTGCAGAACAGTTGTAATACTGAGTGCTCTCCAGCCCTCACCTGGAGATTGGCAACAATGGTTCCCTATGTGGGACTGACTGGTTTGGAGGGTGGAGTCTATGGCAGTGTACCTGTCTGAGGTCCCACCCCTCCTCAAACCTCACCCTCTTCAGGCTCCATCCCTCAAGTCTCCAGGAATTTCCCATCTGGAGTTGGCAACCCTATCAGGATTGGCCCCAATGTGTTTTCTCCCAAAGGCCAAAGTAGGTGACAAAAATAAAAATAAAATAGATTCAATCCCAGGGGTTTTCAAGGCAGGAGACGTGCAGAGGCGGTGGTCTGCCCTTGCCTGCCTCTGCATAGTGACCTGGACCTCCTCGGTGGTCTCCCACCCAAGGACTAACCAGGGCCAACCCTAATTTTCAAGATCTGACAAGCGTGGGCTAGCCCGGGCCAGTATTTTCCAGTATTTTTAAAAAAGTTCAGCCTGGTATATCCCATAAACCTGATGTTGTCATTATGGATCTGTGATTTCATCCTGCACAGTACATCGTCCTTGACTGGATGGGATCCCATCACACAAGTGACCGACTCAAGAAGGCGCAGTGGCAGCACATGTGTGTTTGGTGTTGGATGTGTGTGTAAAAAGGTGTCGGAACCGCGGTGACGCAGCAGTGGCATCCCAAGGGTGCGTAGTTGCATAACATCATCTCCTGCCCCTGTAGGGTGAAACTTGCTGAAATAATTGGCTTGTTGTGTTTTTTAAAAAGAAGACGCTCCCACCAATATGACATGCATCTTCTTGTCATTTAGTTCATTTCCCACATCTGGCTGTCTTCTGTTCTCTGTCCTGCATTAATAATATCCATGCTTGCACACAAATGATGCAAGACAGCCTGCCCGAAAGGCATTTTGTTTAGCGTTGCTTGTGAAAATATACTTTGCCTTGATCCGCTGACAATCCGGCTCTGCGAGGTCTCACGGATACAGGGTTAAAAAAAATGTTTGGTGCATTCTGTCTCTCACCCCACCCCCTGCCTCACCTATATTCTCCATCTGCTCTCTGGTCACCCAATCTGCTTCATTATCACAGCACTTTCCAAATTGCTTTCTTCAGGCCATGGAACATCTCACCCCCTGAGGTGCCCGGCAGAGCTTCCTCCAGCAGGTTTTTCTCGGGGAACGCAGCCAACTTTTCGGAGGAGGGGCTGTGGCTCAGTGGAAGAGCCTCCGCTTTGCACGCAGGAGGTTCCAGGTTCAACCCCCGACATCTCCAGTTAAAAGGATCAGGTAGGAGGTGATGTGAAAAAAATCTGGAGAGCCGCTGCCAGTCTGAGTAGACAACATACTCACTTTAATGGATCGATGGTCTGATTCAGTGTCAGGCAACTTCATGCGTGTGATGGACAGCGTCTTTGTGCACAATCACCAATGTTGACAGAAGAGGATAGAGAATGTAACTTAAGAATATCAGAAGAGCCCTGCTGGATCAGACCAGTGGTCCACCTAGTCCAGCATTCTACCTCACACAGTGGCCAACCAGTTCCTCTGGAGGTCCAACAACAGGGCACGGAGGCCAAGACCTTTGTGAGAACATAAGAAGAGCCCTGCTGGATCAGACCAGTGGTCCATCTAGACCAGCATCTTGTCTCACACAGTGGCTAACCAGTTGCCCCAGAGAGGCCAACAACAGGGCATAAAGGCCAAGACCTTCTTGAGAACATAAGAAGAGCCCTGCTGGATCAGACCAGTGGTCCATCTAGTCCAGCATCCTGTCTCACACAGGGGCCAACCAGTTCCAACAAAAGGCCATAGAGGCTGGGGCCTTCCCCTGATGTTGCCTCCTGTCACTGGCACTCAGAAGTTGACTGCCTCTGAACATGGAGGTTCCCTAGTAGCCACTGATAGACTTATCCTCTATAACCTAGATGAGAGGCTTCTTGGGAACACAAGGAACTCCACTTGGAGTTCCGGAATGGGAAAACAGGAAGGATATAAAAGTAATCAATATGAAAACAATCTATATCAGGTCCAGATTGCACACTTGCCTTTGACAAGGAACCGAAGCCCTCAGATAAGCCCACCCGGTCTCTAGCAGCACTGGAGGCTCTTCTCCAATGCTCCCTCTAAGCTGTGGAGTCTTGTGAGCAAGAATTGTACTTTGTGAGCTACTGGCATCAAAGTTGTGAGCAAGCAATTTGGCTACTGCATAAACAAGTTTGCTCTGGAGCCATCCTTCCTGAGCGAAGACAAAAATGTGTGAGCCGGAGGCTAAAAACTGTGAGCTGGCTCACACTAACTCAGCTTAGAGGGAACACTGCTCTTCTCCA
>NW_015165839.1:335788-339608 GCF_001447785.1 Gekko japonicus | reverse complement strand
CCAGTATTTTCCAGTATTTTTAAAAAAGTTCAGCCTGGTATATCCCATAAACCTGATGTTGTCATTATGGATCTGTGATTTCATCCTGCACAGTACGACGTCCTTGACTGGATGGGATCCCATCACACAAGTGACCGACTCAAGAAGGCGCAGCGGCAGCACATGTGTGTTTGGTGTTGGATGCGTGTGTAAAAAGGTGTCAAAACCGCAGTGACGCAGCAGTGGCATCCCAAGGGTGCATAGTTGCATAACACCATCTCCTGCCCCTATAGGGTGAAACTTGCTGAAATAATTGGCTTGTTGTGTTTTTTTTAAAGAAGATGCTCCCACCAATCTTCTTGTCATTTAGTTCATTTCCCACATCTGGCTGTCTTCTGTTCTCTGTCCTGCATTAATAATATCCATGCTTGCACACAAATGATGCAAGACAGCCTGCCCGAAAGGCATTTTGTTTAGCGTTGCTTGTGAAAATATACTTTGCCTTGATCCGCTGACAATCCGGCTCTGCGAGGTCTCACGGATACAGGGTTAAAAAAAATGTTTGGTGCATTCTGTCTCTCACCCCACCCCCTGCCTCACCTATATTCTCCATCTGCTCTCTGGTCACCCAATCTGCTTCATTATCACAGCACTTTCCAAATTGCTTTCTTCAGGCCATGGAACATCTCACCCCCTGAGGTGCCCGGCAGAGCTTCCTCCAGCAGGTTTTTCTCGGGGAACGCAGCCAACTTTTCGGAGGAGGGGCTGTGGCTCAGTGGAAGAGCCTCCGCTTTGCACGCAGGAGGTTCCAGGTTCAACCCCCGACATCTCCAGTTAAAAGGATCAGGTAGGAGGTGATGTGAAAAAAATCTGGAGAGCCGCTGCCAGTCTGAGTAGACAACATACTCACTTTAATGGATCGATGGTCTGATTCAGTGTCAGGCAACTTCATGCGTGTGATGGACAGCGTCTTTGTGCACAATCACCAATGTTGACAGAAGAGGATAGAGAATGTAACTTAAGAATATCAGAAGAGCCCTGCTGGATCAGACCAGTGGTCCACCTAGTCCAGCATTCTACCTCACACAGTGGCCAACCAGTTCCTCTGGAGGTCCAACAACAGGGCACAGAGGCGAAGACCTTTGTGAGAACATAAGAAGAGCCCTGCTGGATCAGACCAGTGGTCCATCTAGACCAGCATCTTGTCTCACACAGTGGCTAACCAGTTGCCCCAGAGAGGCCAACAACAGGGCATAAAGGCCAAGACCTTCTTGAGAACATAAGAAGAGCCCTGCTGGATCAGACCAGTGGTCCATCTAGTCCAGCATCCTGTCTCACACAGGGGCCAACCAGTTCCAACAAAAGGCCATAGAGGCTGGGGCCTTCCCCTGATGTTGCCTCCTGTCACTGGCACTCAGAAGTTGACTGCCTCTGAACATGGAGGTTCCCTAGTAGCCACTGATAGACTTATCCTCTATAACCTAGATGAGAGGCTTCTTGGGAACACAAGGAACTCCACTTGGAGTTCCGGAATGGGAAAACAGGAAGGATATAAAAGTAATCAATATGAAAACAATCTATATCAGGTCCAGATTGCACACTTGCCTTTGACAAGGAACCGAAGCCCTCAGATAAGCCCACCCGGTCTCTAGCAGCACTGGAGGCTCTTCTCCAATGCTCCCTCTAAGCTGTGGAGTCTTGTGAGCAAGAATTGTACTTTGTGAGCTACTGGCATCAAAGTTGTGAGCAAGCAATTTGGCTACTGCATAAACAAGTTTGCTCTGGAGCCATCCTTCCTGAGCGAAGACAAAAATGTGTGAGCCGGAGGCTAAAAACTGTGAGCTGGCTCACACTAACTCAGCTTAGAGGGAACACTGCTCTTCTCCAAGATCAGGTGTGTGTGTGTGTGGGGGGGGTGGAATCCATAATGTCTTTTTCAGAGGGGCTGCCCCCTTTCTGGAATACCTTCCCCCAGACTGATTCATGAGACGACAACTTTAATCAAGATCTTCATGTTTTGAAGGGCTTGTCGATTGAGTTGTGGTTCCTCTCTTTGATTCATGCGGTTCTTGGTTTTTATCTCGTGTCGGCCGGTTTTTCCGATGACCCCTGTGAGGCTGTTGTCTCTGTTTGTTTTCCATTGATTGCTTTGAACCTCCTTTTTAAGTATATGCCACACGGTGGATTTTTTTTGAAATTGCTAACAAAGAGTGAAACGAACGCTACTGCTAACAAGGAGTCGCCAGCAGCTCTGATATTGATGGGGCGGACGGCGTAGGAGAGTCAGAACTAATTTAGCATTTGCCCTAGTTCTTTTTCCGATGTCAGAAGTCTGATGGTTCATTCTCAACAGAGAAATAGGCATGTATGAACAGGCCCTTAATAAATCTATCTTCCTAATGCACATGTGATGCAGATATCCAGAACACACTGAAGCGAAGAAATCCAGGAGCCAGGTTTCTACAGGTAATAGTTGGCCATTAGGAAGCAATCTCCACTTTCACCGGTAGCAAATCCTTTGTAAGAAGAACGTGCCCTCGAGCCACAGCTGCCTCACGGGACTCCAGCCATGGGGTTTTCAAGCCATTCAGAGGTGGTTTGCCATTGCCTTCCTCTGCATAGCAACCCTAATTCCTCCTCGGTGGTCTCTGATAAGATTCCTTATTTAAGTAAGTCAGCAGAGTATTAAAGAGACTGAGTCCTTGGTGTGATTTAAAATATAAAAGTTTACTATAACCTAGCATGGGAAAAGGTACACAGGATATAAAATAACAAAGAGCTTATATGCCTACATCCTTGCAGCTAAAAATGGAAGAGCTGAAGAATGGCGTCTCCTTCTCAGGTCAGAACAAAGAACACACAGACGGGAAGAGAAGCCATAACATGCTAATACTTGACACCTTGGTTTCCAATCAGAGTAGCAAACTAGCTCCAAAGTTCCCGGGCACTCTATTGTCTAAACAG
Source organism: Gekko japonicus (assembly GCF_001447785.1). Classification (NCBI taxonomy): domain Eukaryota; kingdom Metazoa; phylum Chordata; class Lepidosauria; order Squamata; family Gekkonidae; genus Gekko; species Gekko japonicus. The sequence continues at coordinate 336,665 of NW_015165839.1, read as the reverse complement.
ATTGGTTACAAACAAACATGTGACTTAACAAAAATTATTAACTGAAATACTGAAGTGTTTTAACTTGTAACACCCAACAGTCTCCCATCCAAGTACCAGTTTGGTGTAGTGGTTAAGTGTGTGGACTCTACTCTGGGAGAACCGGGTTTCGTTGCCCTCTCCTCCACTTGCAGCTGCCGGATGACCTTGGGCAAGCCATAGTCTTGAAAAAGAGCAGTTTCTGTCAGAGCTCTCTCAGCCCCACCCACCTCCCAGGGCGTCTGTTGTGGGGAGGGGAAGGGGAAGGAGTTTGTAAGCCGCTCTGAGACACCTTTGGGTAGTGAAGGGCCATGGGGTATAAATCCAATCTCCTCTCCTCCTCTCCTCTTAGCTTCCCCCCCCCCCCGCAAGGTTGGGGCCAACACAAGAACCGGGGCTCTCCATCCTCATTGATCCACAACATGTCAATAAAGGGGTGTCCTCTGGATGTGGATGCAGCAATTAAAGCTGCACTTCAAAGCACTGGAGAGGAAGAAGCTATCTAAATGGTAGAGGGGGGGGAGGGAAGAAAGGACGGTAGGAACCATGGGAAAGGGCTGGGGGAGAGCCCATCATCGGAGAGGCGGGAGGAAAGGATGAGGCGAGGACAGAGAGACAGGTAATAAAGGAGGAGAGGATTGGAGTTCAGCCGGGGAGATGGAGAAGGAGAGCGGCTGCTATAGCGTTTGACAGCGGGAAATCATGGGCAGTGAGATTCTCCGCTGTTAATTATCGTGGCGCTGGAGGCAGGCAACAAGCCGGGACACAACGTGCCAGCGTGAGCGGCCGTGGAGAGAGATGTTTGTGACAGCAGGGTGCCCGTTTGCTGTTCCCGCTCTGCCCTGCACACGGGGTGTAC
>NW_015165839.1:329672-335543 GCF_001447785.1 Gekko japonicus | reverse complement strand
CTCTGGACCTGACCCCAACATCATATAAAAGCAAACCAGGTTACTTGCAGACCCCCCATGGGATCTTCGGGTCGCCACAGCCCCTGGTACTTTGTCCCCCTAACCCCATCTCCAAGCAGCCCTGACAGGGAAACTAAGATTACTAAGGAGGAGCACCTTCTGCTAGGGCAAAGGGTGAAAAATCTCAGGTGTGGTGGTTAGAGAGACGGGGCCATGGCTCAGTGGTTGATCATCTGCTTGCCATGCAGAAGGTCCCATGTTCAGTCCGTGGCATCTCCATTTGAAAGGACCAAGCAGTGGGAGATGTGAAAGACCTCCACCTGAGACCCTGGAGAGCTGTAAAAGAGGGGCTGTGGCTCAGTGGCAGAGCCTCTGCTCAACATGCAGAAGGTCCCAGGTTCAATCCCCGGCATCTCCATTTGAAAGGACCAGGCAGTAGGTGATGTGAAAGACCTCAGCCTGAGACCCTGGAGAGATGCTGCCGGTCTGAGTAGACAAGACTGACTCTGATAGACCAAGGGTCTGATTCAGTCTGAACACATGATGCTTGCCTTATACTGAATCTGACCAACGGTCTACCAAGGTGAGTATCGTTTACTCAGACTGGCAGCAGCTCTCCAAGCCCTTAGGGCTGAGGTCTTTTACGTCACCTCCTGCCTCATCCTTTTAACTGTAAAGCCCGGGGATTGAACCTGGGACCTTCTGCATGCCAAGAAGATGCTCTGCCACTGAGCCATGCCCCCTCCTCCAGCCAGCTTTGTGTGATAAGCCCCTAAAAATGGGAGACTTGCACCAACAGATTTTTGAAATAATAGGGATAACTGGGAAAGTCTTCAGGCAGTACACATGGACAGTGCACAAATGTTCGGTTTCAGAGCTGCTTTCATCTGAGGGATACCATCTAGAAATAAAACCACAGTGCCTTCACAACATGTCCACCAAACAGTGAGAAAGGGAAGAGGATGGCTCCACCATTCACCTGTGTATGGGCGAGCTCTGTCTTTCTTGACCCTCTTTTCTTTAGTGCAAGATATTGTTGGAATATATAAGTATTCAGCATGTGTGAAGCATGTGTAACTATGTAAATAGATCATGCCAATCTAAAGTGACAGGTGTCAGAGTAACTGTCAGTCCAGGAGACCAGAGCAAACCGGTTCTGGCTGGTGCAATGCTGATGTCTTATCAGAGTGACTCAGCAGTGATATGATTGGTCATTAAGTGTATATAACTGTGAATGTCCTGTACATTGTGTGCTAACTTGAATGTTGACTGCTTGGCGAAGCACTTTGACGGTGAGAGCTGTGTCTTGTAAATAAACTGCACTGTATATAGTTAACCACTAAACCTGAGTCTGTGTGGTGACTATAGTGGGACTTCAGCAGGGTGCAATTGGACTGCTAGAATTCAACGGTGACTTGGGGATGCCAGGAGCGCACTCCGCGACAGGTATGTCAGTTGCTGGGCATGCAAATAGATCAAGACGGGCCACTGCCATGTTAGTCTGTCTGTAGCTGTAGAAAAGAGCAAGAGCCCAGGAGCACCTGAAAGACTAACAAAACTTGTGGCAGCCCCATTACCGGCTTCAGCATATCCACTAGTAACTTCATGATGTCTGCTCCCTCTTCCGGTCTTGGACTCTGGCTGCCTGGTTTCGGTTTAAACATTCCTCGGGAAGCCGCCATGTTCCCTCTTTGTTTACAATTTCAAACTGCTTTGTCAGGGCTCGAAAGACTTGTCTTTTCGCTATCGGTACTCCAGTAAGTCTCTCAATATAATCTCGCTATTTGTTGCCCCCCTACCCCCCTCACTGCATTGATCTGTCTCTGCGCTCAAGAGCCGTCCCTCCTTGCGCTCCGCTTTTCCCACGAGGGGGGGGTTACTCCGTTTTATCAAAATAGTCCATTTACTTTGAACTCACGTTCATTGTTGGTCCTTTCACAGACCTCGCTCTTTCATCCGTTGTTCTGCTCGATCTCCTGCGCTTGTCCCGGTCGAATTAGCTTGTACCATATGGTCACTCAGCGGTAGGACCGTCAGGGCGGAGGGAAGCCTCTATTCTCCGGCATCGAGCCATCGAAGAGGCTAACCCTCAAAAGCCCTCTGGCCTGGAACCCATCGCAAGGGCTCCATGGGGGTGCCGCTTGAGGCAGCACCCCTCCTTGCCGCTGGTGTGCTAATTGCCTCCCCGCGAACTGGGGAGAGCGACCGCTATCGCCAATCCACCAACCAGCAATTGGCTACATTAAATCAAAACTTTGCTCAACAGCAGCACCAGCTGGCAGAAACGGAGAAGAAAGTGGAGCAAGCGACTGAAAAAATTACAGAAATGGACACCGCAAATAAGAAAGTGAAGAAAAGAGTGACAGATGTGGAAACAATACAAAAACTTCAGGAAACTCGTTTGTTACAGCTTCAAATGGAAAAAGCTAATATGACTCTTAGATTTCAGGGGGTGCCTGAAACTGAAAAAGAAGATTTAAAGAAGACTCTGGGCGAGATTATTGCTCCAGTAACAGGCTTATCAGTGGAGGAAATAATAAAAGACATGGAAGCTGCCTATAGGGCATACTCAAATTATATAAAGAAAAATAGCCTGCCTGGAGAGATTGTGGTAAGATTTGCAAGAAGACAGACCAGAGATGCAATATTAAAGGCAACTTCGGCAAATCCACTGAAATCTGGGAATATAACCATCAGAATTTTAAAAGATATTCCATTTGAAATACGTCAAAAGAGGAAAAGCTACAAGGAGCTCATCTCATTTCTTCAAACCAATGGAATTCAGTATCGGTGAGCGATTCCTGAAGGTGTCATTTTTTAAATCAACGATAAAAGAGAGAAGACTGACTCCATTTTTAAAGCTAAAGAGTTTTTGAGACGTCAGCTGGGATCAGAGGAAGACCTGAAAGACGAAGAAACTAAATCAAGTGACTCTGCTACTTCTGGAACGGATGAGGGCTCTGTGGGCGAAGCAGGAGCGGGAGCAGTGAAAACTGTATATGACTTTAGAGACACAAAACCAAAGTAAGGGCAGAAGGACTCTGTAAACCGCCCTTTGAAGCAAAGAAGATGCTCAAGAAGTACTCTCATAAAAATTAACTTACTAACATAGAAGTGTAAAACAAGAACTCTACAAGTATATTGTGTGACTAACACTTTTATTACTAACATACAGTTTAACACAGAAATGACCTTCTTCACTTGGGTTTTTAGTTAGTGTGGGTATCTTTCCTTTATCCCTAGTTGTAGTCCCTTCCTATATTTTTTGTTGTAGTACAGTAGTCTTATGAGAAATAATAAAATCACCCCCTTGGGGGTTTCAAAAAAACAAAACAAACTTGTGGCAGGATAGGAGCTTTCATGGGTCACTACTCACTTCTTCAGATACAGCTAAAATGTGAGCCCATCTGTCCTATATATTGGAAAGTGGAATGATTTCAGATGCCAAATGACATTAGCAGGCAAATGACAATAGGCAATCCGATTGGATTAGGTGTGATAGGTAGAGGGGTAGTAGGCATGGAGAAATCAGCATTGCTAACGAGACAGGAAACCTAGGTCTCGATTCAGTCCAGGCGGATGCATTGCCTTGAGCTTTGTCATCAAATGGGTCTGAGCTGAGAGGGGAGACTGGTGTACTTCCTGTTAAATTCACCAGATCACAAATGGCTCCCAAATGGAGGAGATGGGAACAATATTCTTCTTTACAGCTCCTGGTCATTTCCTTTCATATCTTTAAATCTTTCTTTTCCCCCATCATGGAATCCAAGACAGTCTACCTGAGAGGGGCGTTTCCAAGAGGTCTCTGAGCCAAAGACCAGCCAGCCAAGTTCTTGCTGCGCAGCATCAGCCAGGACTGCAGGCACACACCTTCCAATCATACCACGGTCCTCCAGCTCTGCCCTTCCCACCTTTGTTTGCCCCGCTCCCTCCAAATCATCACTTCGATCGCAAGCACCGATGCCAATCTCGTGCCAGGACTCTCGAGCGCCGTCGCAGAAGACCAATTCAAACGCCGAGCAGATGAAAGGTTTGTCGTCCACGAACAAGTGTTCCAATTGAATTAGGCAGCATTAAACATTTTCAGATAATTAGGAACAGACGCCGGTTACAAAAGAGAAATGGGCGGTGGGGGGGGAGAGCGAGCAGGGGAAGAGGAATCGTTTGAAGAGGGATCCAAGTGCCTTGGCACACCAGGCGGGAACAGCTTTCAAAAGATGACTTTGGAGCCCTTTGGAGTCCCTGGCATCACCAGAGGCCTACACGGAGCTTCGGTCCTCTTTTCCTTCCGCTCTTTTTTGTCACTGTCAGAGGCCTCGTTGCTTGTGTGGGTTTTAAAAAAAGTCTTTGTCGAAAAAGACTCGGCCCGCGAAGCCTTTTGCGGTGGCCTCTCCTTGATGGCAACTTCCTTTGTTTCCCAGACAGGTGTCCGTCCGCAGCGCAGAAGGGGAAGGAGCGACTGATCTCTTCAACAGCCTCCCTCGTGCCCATCTGGTGTGTTTGCTGATAGCCGTGCCCCAGCTGCCTGCCACTTGAAAAGGACGGCACGCTTGTGCCAGGGACTCCGGCTCCATTCTGAGGCTAACTGAAGTCTGTCGGCTGGTGCTGCCCGGGGTAAGATGCCTCTCTGCCACTGCTGTCTGGGTCACTGGCGAGCAAGACGATATCTTTAGGGGTCTGTGGCATTTGGGCAATGTCTCCTTGGGGGCCTGGAGCCTTTTGCAAAGGATGGGGTGTGAATGCTAATAGACAGGGCTTTTTTTGTAGAAAAAGCCCAGCAGGAACTCATTAGCATAACAGGCCACAGCCAACAGAAGAAATTTATTAGCTTATTAGGACACACCCCTGACAGCACAGCTCATTAGCATATTAGGCCACACACCCCATGTTCGCAGAAGTGTGGTCATCCAGACACACCCACCTTTTGATTCTTATTCGGTTTCCTTGTTTGTTGTCCAAACCCAGGGCTTTTTTGTAGCAGAAGCTCCTTTGCATGTTAGGCCACACACCACTAATTGTAGCCAATCCTAATGAGTTTCTGCTGTTGGGTGTGGCCTATTATGCTAATGCGTTCCTGCTGGGCGTGGCCAACTCGGGAGCCAGCCGGAACTCCGTTCCTCTGCGTTCCTGTCCAAAAATAGCCCTGCTAATGGAGCACAGATACTTCTTCAAAAAAGCAGGGACATGAGAAGCTAGGGAAGAGCCAGGGGACATTCGTAGGGTTACTGAATGGCTGGGATTTCCCACCTGGAGGCTGGCGACCTCTTGCAATCTACAGTTTGACCCCCGGGAGATTTTGTTATTGTATTTGTTCATTACATCAGCATAGGGGTCCCCAACATTGTGGCCGTGAACACTATGGTGCCTGCTGACACTTTTCTTGGTGCCCGCGAAGGAAGAAGGAGGAGGAGGAGGAGGAGAGGGAGAGGGAGGAGAAGAAGAAGAAGAAGAAGAAGAAGAAAAAGGAGAAGAGGAAGGGGAAGAAGACAGAGGAAAAGTGGGAGAGGGACAAGAAGGAGGAGGGGAGGAGAAGGAGGAGGAGATTGGATTTACACCCCACCCTTCACCAATGTTCCCGCTAAGCTGTGGAGTCGTGTGAGCAAAAATTCTACTTTGTGAGCTACTGGCATTAAAGTTGTGAGCGAGGCATTTGGCTACTGCATAAATTAGTTTGCTTTGGAGCCATCCTTCCTGAGCTAGGACGAAAATGTGTGACCCGGAGGCTAAAAAATTGTGAGCTGGCTCACACTCACTCAGCTTAGAGGGAACACTGTCCTTCACTACCCGAAGGAGTCTCAGAGCAGCTTACAATCTCCTTTCCCTTCCCCAGAACAGACACCCTGTGAGGTAGGCGGGGCTGAGAGAGCTCTT
>NW_015165839.1:326169-329636 GCF_001447785.1 Gekko japonicus | reverse complement strand
GAGACAACTTGTGACTGACCCAAGGTCACACCAGCAGCCGCATGTGTAGGAATGGGGAATCCAACCTTGTTCTCCCAGATCAGAGTCTGCCAGGTGGGGCTCAGCTGGGCTCCTGATTGGCCGTGGAAGATCAAATTGGCCGTGCAGATTAAAACAATGTCATTTTGGTGGCAGCTGCCGCCACAGCTTTGCTTTATTCTCCCGCCTCTCTCCCAGCACATTTTTAAAATTACCTCTCTTCTTTCCAGGACTTGGGCTTCCTCTGTTTGGCTGTGCCTCCTCTGGCAGCCATTTTGGGGTTGCACCCACCGCCCTGTGTTCAAATTCCAAAGGCCCCCACAGGCTCAGAAAGGCCGGGGACCTCTGATCACTAACACCCTGCCTTTCTTTTGTCATGCCAGTCAAAGGTCCCAAGATAGGGTTCCCAACCCGCAGGCGGTGGCTGGGGGTCCCCTGGCATTACAACTGATCTCCAGGCGAGAGAGATCAGTCCCCCTGAAGAAAACGGCTACCTGCTGAGATCCCTCCCTTTCCCAAACCCCCCCCTCCCTAGGCCCCCCCCCCCCCAAATCTCCAGGAATTTCTCAACTCGGATCTGGTAACCCCAGGAGGCCTTCCATCCAGACACTGACTATATCTGGATCCAGCTTCATTGTGCATCTTCCCAGTCATGCAAAGGATACCGGAGCTTCATCATTTCCTTCTCCTTTCAAAAAGCGTCATGCATTTGATCCCATAGGAGAGAGAAGGCAGCCTGATCTCATCAGATCTTAGAAGTTGAGCAGGGTCGGTACCTGGAAGGGAGCTCACCATGAAAGACTGCAGAGGAAGGCAATGGCAAACCATCCCTGCTTCTCCCTTGCCTTGGAAGCCCCTTGCTGGGGTGGCCATAAGTTGGAAGCTAAGCAGGGTCAGTACTTGGAAGGGAGACCACCAAGGAAGGCTCTGCAGAGGAAGACAATGGCAGACCACCTCTGCTTCTCACTTGCCTCAAAAGCCCCTTGCTGGGGTGGTCATAAGTTGGAAGCTAAGCAGGGCAGGTACTTGGAAGGAAGACCGCCAAGGAAGGCTCTGCAGAGAAGGTCCATGGCAAACTACCTCTGCTTATCCCTTGCCTTGGAAGCCCCTGGCTGGGGTTGCCATAAGTTGGGAGCTAAGCAGGGTCCATACTTGGAAGGGAGACCGCCAGGGAAGGCTCTGCAGAGGAGGTCCATGACAAACCACCTCTGCTTCTCCCTTGCCTTGGAAGCCCCTTGCTGGGGTGGCCATAAGTTGGAAGCTAAGCAGGGTCAGTGCTTGGATGGGGAAACACCAAGGAAGGCTCTGCAGAGGAAGGCCATGGCAGACCACCTCTGCTTCTCCCTTGCCTTGGAAGCCCCTTGCTGGGGTGGGCATACATTGTCTGTAACCTGACAGCACTTTCCGCACATATTTGATCCTGTAAGGGCTCATGCCCTTTTTCGAGCCTGGCACAACCCATACAAACCTCTTACATCCCCCAGGACCTGTCCAGCCACTTCTCCCGCCCTTGTCTTCACCCTCCCTCTGTTTTCCTTCAATGAGACTTCATCCATTACCTATCTGAGGATTTGAACGCTGCCATATTGCAGCCGGCCGGGCTGCTGCTTTGGGGGGAGGCAGAGGGCAGAGAGTTGGCAGGCTGCACGTGGCCGATCTCCAGCATCGCCCTCACCGGCTCAGTGCCGAACCAGCTTGCATCCACTCTAACTGCCACTCGGCTTTAATTGCAAGCTTTTCTGATGGCAGCCATGGACGATGTGAACCCTTGTGAATCCAGTTGGTTTAGAACAACCATAAAATGGATTCAGGAATGTCTGGTGGAAGAGGAACTAAAGCATGAGGAGCCAAGGGGGATGAGAGACCAGCAATGTCCCTTTCCGTCCCAGGTAGGGTTGCCAGTTTTCCCCTGGACACCGGCGGGGGGATGAGGACAAAGGGTTCTCAGATTCAGTTCGGAAAACCCCTGGAGATTTGAGGGTGGAGCATGAGGAGGAAAGGGACCTCAGCATAGAACAGTGCCACAGAGTCCACCCTCCAAATCACAGAATCATAGAATGTTAGAGTTGGAAGGGACCCTGCAGGTCATCTAGTCCAACCCCCTGCACTCTGCAGGAGCAGAGCCGAAAGAGAGCCCTACGACATACCCAAAAGATGGTCGTCCAGCCTCCGCTTGAAAACGTCCAGCGAAGGAGCATCCGCCACCTCCCGAGGCAATCCATTCCACTGCTCAACCACTCTGACAGTTAGGAAGTTTCTCCTGATATTTCGCCGGTATCGACTCCCTTGTCCCTTGTGCAATCCGGAGCAAGAGAGAATAGATCCGCTTCATCTTCTACATGACAGCCCTTCAGATACCTGAAGACTGCCATCATGTCCCCTCTAAGCCTTCTCTTTCCCCTTTCCTCGTAAGACTTGGATTCCAACACGCCCACCATCCTGGTTGCCCCCTTCTGTATCCTGGAGATCAGTTGGAATTCTGGGAGATCTCTAGGCTCTACCTGGAGGTTGGCACCCCTGAGAAAAAGGCTGCTTTGAGGGGTGGACTCTATGGCATTATTTTCATGTATTCATTTATTTCCATTGCTTATCATCCGCCTTTCTCACCAGGACTCAAGGAGGATTGCACGGAGGTATGTCGTAGGGCTGTCTTTCGGCTCGGCTCCTGCAGAGTGCAGGGGGCTGGGCTAGATGACCCGCAAGGTCCCTTCCAACTCGATCATTCTATGCTTCTATGAGATCAGCTCCCCTGGAGAAAACAGCTGCTTTGGGATTTCGACTCTGTGGCATTATACCCTGTTGAAGTCCCGCCCCTCTCCGAACTGCACCTCCTTAGGCTCCGCCCACAGATCTTCAGGAATCTCCCAGCATGGAGTTGGCAACACTGCATGGTTTTCTCCAGGGGGACTGGTCTCTGCAGTCTCATTTGGAATACTGTGTGCAGTTCTGGTCACCACACCTTAAAAAGGATATTATAGCTTTGGAAAAAGTGCAGAAAAGGGCAAGTCGAATGATAAAAGGGTTGGGACACTTTCCCTATGAGGAAAGGTTAAAGCGCTTGGGGCTCTTTAGCTTGGAGAAACGACGACTGAGGGGTGACATGATTGAGGTTTATAAGATTATGCATGGGAAAGAGCAGGTAGAGAAAGAGGTCCTTTTCTCCCTTTCTCACAAGACAAGAACTCGTGGGCACTCCATGAAATTGCTGAGCGGTCGGGTTAGAACGGATAAAAGGAAGTCCTTCTTCACCCAAAGAGTGATTAACACTTGGAATTCACTGCCACAGGAAGTGGTGGCGGCTACAAGCATGGACAGCTTCAAGAGGGAATTACCGTAGATAGGCATATGGAGCAGAGGTCCATCAGTGGCTATGAGCCACAAGGTATAGATAGGGGCTCTGGGGCAAGGGATGCCCTGTCTTCTTGGTGCTTGGGGGGGGGGGTCAACAG
>NW_015165839.1:325626-326154 GCF_001447785.1 Gekko japonicus | reverse complement strand
GGCTTCTAAATGTCCTGGCCCCACCGGTGGACCTCCTGATGGCACCTGGTATTTCTGGCCACTGTGTGATACAGTGTGTTGGACTGGATGGGCCTTTGGCCTGATCCAATACTGGCTCCTCTTATGTGCTTATGGAGAGCGGCTGTAACTTCAGCGGGGTCTCTAGGCCCCACCTGGAGGTTGGCAAGCCTGGTTTTCAGCCTGGAGAGAGGGGGGGGAAGGGGGAAGGAGATGCGCCTCGGCCCAGCTTCCATGTCCCTGGAGGGGCTGCCTCCCTCCATCCCCCCCTCCTCCGCAGCCTCCTCCTGCTGGCAGTCTGGCAACCGGGGCTGGGCTGGTGATAAATGGCAAAGGAGCGGCGGAGGGCTCTTGTCAGAGTGATGGATGTCGCCGGGAAGGAGAGAAGAGCGGAGCCGTGCCAAAGAGGGGTCAAGGAGGAAGGGGAACCCGGCAGGAGGAGGAGGGCACGACGCGGGCCTGTCGCCTTGGAGCTTGGCAGGCGGAGAGCCGGTGGGAGGGAGGGAGGGA
>NW_015165839.1:316046-325345 GCF_001447785.1 Gekko japonicus | reverse complement strand
GGGGGCGGGGCTTCGTCATGTGCCCCGCCCCCCGTACCTCACCCGGGGGAACTGCGATCCCCCCCGAAATGACCTCTGGCTGAAATCACTCTCCGGATCTTTGTTAGCGGCAATCTAACAATTACAACTGGTCTCCGGGCAACAGAGATTAGTTCCCCTGGAGAAGATGGCTGCTTTGGAGGGTGGACTTTTACGGCCTTATACCCTGCTGAGGTTCCTTCCCTTCCCAAATCTCCTTTCCCACCCCCCAAATCTCCAGGAATTTCCCAAACCGGAGTTGGCAACCCTTACTCTAACCCCCCCACACACACACACACCTTGAACATCAGGCGCCACTACCCCACAGCAACCAGGCTTTCCCTCTGACCAGCTTGGTGCCATGTGCTGCCCCAGACAGGCATCACTAGTCTCCGCCCCATCCCACAACACTACATCCTTAACCAATGAGAAACTGCTCCTTACGTTTTCAGGCCCCGCCCCCTTGCATCCCCACATGGGCCCTCCTATCAGTCAAGCTCATGAGGTTGGAAGGCTGATCTCCTGTTTTCTCATCGTATGTAAGGTCGGGAAATTCCTGGGGATTCGAGGGGTAGAGTCTGGGGAGGGCGGGGTTTGGGGAAGGGGTGGGACCTCCGTGGGGCATAATGCAATAGAGTCCACCCTCCAAAGCAGCCACTTTCTCCAGGAGATTGTATCTGATGGGTATTACAAGTTGAAAACACTCAGTATGTCTGGGGTTAAATGTGTGTTTATGTTACTCACAGGAAGTCACATGTTTCTCATGTAACCAATGCTCTTTAGATGTAGGAAGCCCGGGAAACTTCTCCCTGATCTTGGAGTTTGATTGGGACAAAAGTGTCAAAGTGTTTTAGCATTTTATGGCTCCTCTTCCCGTCTTTGTTTGCTGTTCTCAAGAAGAAGTAAGAGTAGCCATAATTGCTTTCTTCTAGTTTTGTCTTTGTAGAGTAAGGATGTAGGAGATTTAGCTCTGTTGTTACTTTCATCCCAGTTACCCTTCCCCATGCTAGAATTTAGTAAAAACTTTATATTTTAAACACACATGGACTCTCAGTCTGAATTATTTTACTCAGGCTCTGCTGGGCTATATTATCTCTGCTAAATACCATTTTTTCAATATCTCACTATCACCCAACAGTATCTGATGGATGGATACAGATGCAGGTATGAATCAGGTACAGATGTACCTCCTGAAGGGCGCTTTAGCTCTGGGAAGCTCCTGCTCTGAAACTCTTGTTGCTCTCTCAAGCACTACTGGACTGGAACCTGTTTCCTCCTGGGAAATGGATGGTGATCACTTGTGATTCCGGGAATTCTCCAGGTCCCACCTGGAGGCTGGCAACCCTGATTTCTGCCATCACCTTGATGTGGGTAGAGACCAAAATAATGTCTTTTCGGGGAGAGGAGTGTGGGTCCCACCCATCCCTTTTATTCGGAGCCCTGCATTTCAGAAGCTGTTGGAATATGAGGAAGTTCCTTTCCTGATGTCATGAAAGAATTAAGGCGTTTACTTATGCATGCTAAGCACCTAGTCAGATAGCCTTAGGACCAACAGAGTGGCCTGCATGTCTTACACACCAGAGTCCCGATGACAATATGCATAATGAGTAGGTATTGGGGTTGTCTATTGGCTGATCAATAGATCTGAAGATGTCCCAGGGGTGGAGGCTTAGAAAGTTTTACTGCCCTTTGTTCTAAAGCCTTCTTTAGAACAGATACAGACAGACATGCACGCACACACGCACGCACACACGCACGCACACACACATAAAAGGTACCAGTTACTTAGAGAAGATGTAGGTTAGAGATGCCATAAAAAGGTAAAGGTTCCCTTGCTCGAAAGCCAGTCGAGTCTGACTCTAGGGTTGCGGTGCTCATCTCCGTTTCCAAGCCGAAGAGCCAGCGCTGTCCGAAGATGTTTCCGTGGTCATGTGGCCAGCATGACTAAACACCAAGGCGCACGGAATGCTGTTAGCTTCTCACCAAAGTGGTCCCTATTTATCTCCTTGCAATTTCTTGCTTTCGAACTGCTAGGTTGGCAGGAGCTGGAACTAGAGACGGGAGCTCACTCCGTCATGCGGCGCACTCGGGTCTCGAACTGCTGAACGACTGACCTTCCACAGCCTGCAGTTCAGCGTCTTAACCACTTGAGCCACCGCAGCTCCAAGAGATGCCATACAGGATGTTTTTTGTGTTAAATTCCCAGTTCCCATGAGTAATCAGTAAACTTTACTTTTTAAAGCTAGTACACACATGTGTCTTGTTTGCTTCTTTTGCTCTGCTACCTTGAATAACCCAACAGAATCCCATGTTTTAAATCTGGATTTTCATGCGGGAATTTAAAATATTTAAATAACTAAATCTTACGTGTCCCCTTGGGGCTGAGGACCCAAGTGTCACATATTATGTGTAGAACCAGCAGAGGTAGCCTGCAGGTTACCCGCCAGAGTCTAGGTGACAATATGCATAATGAGTAGGTCTTGGGGTTGTCTATTGGCTGATCAATAGATCTGAAGATGTCCCAGGGGTGGAGGCTTAGAAAGTTTTACTGCCCTTTGTTCTAAAGCAGTGGTGGCGAACCTATGGCACGGGTGCCAGAGGTGGCACTCAGAATCCTCTCTGTGGGCACGCATGCCATCCCCCCCGCCAGGCCCAGACCATCTTTAAAGTGTCGAATTCTCTGCCAAATAATTTTATGTAAATGAAAGCATTTGGGATTGCTTTCCTTACTTTGTTTGGATCATCTTAACTTAATATATGAGGGTTTTTTTCTAAAGTAAAACCTCAGTATTCAGGTTAGAGAAGAGAAGAAGAGATTGGATTTATACCCCACCCTTCACTACCCAAAGGTGTCTCAGAGCGGCTTACAAACTCCTTTCCCTTCCCCTCCCCACAACAGACACCCTGTGAGGTGGGTGGGGCTGAGAGAACTCTGACACAAACTGCTCTTTTTCAAGGACAGCTGTGCCAGAGCTTGTGACTGACCCAAGGTCACATCAGCAGGTGCAAGTGGAGGAGTGGGGAATCAAACCCGGTTCTCCCAGATTAGAGTCCGCACACTTAACCACTACACCAAACTGGTTAAATTGCAGTGTTGGCACTTTGCGATAAATAAGTGGGTTTTGGGTCGGAGTTTGGGCACTCGGTCTCTAAAAGGTTTGCCATCACTGTTCTAAAGCCTTCACTCTCTCCTGGGGCATAGAGAGAGAGACAGATACAGACAGACAGACATGCGCGCATGCTCACACACACACACGAGGTACCGGTTACTTAGAGAAGATGTAGGTTAGAGATGCTATACAGGATGTTTTTTGTTTTAAATTCCCAGTTCCGATTCCCCATGAGTGATCAGTAAACTTTACTGTTTAAAGCTAGTACACACACGTGTGCTGTTTGCTTCTTTTGCTCCGCTACCTTGAATTATAACCCGACAGAATCCCACGTTTTAAATCTGGATTTTCATGCGGGAATTTAAAATATTTAAATAACTAAATCTTACGTGTCCCCTTGCGGCTGAGGACCAACGTGTGTTATGGGGGTGGCGGTCTCTCTCTAAGGGAGGGAACGCCCGGATGCTGGCAATCGGGTCTGTCATTTTGTTTTGTTTTTGTAACCCTGATCGTTGCTTAGGATTGGAAACCTCACTGTGCTGCCTTCTTGCCTCTGAAAGTCTACCGGCAAAACCCACAAGGGACGCCTCCTCCAGCAGCACCACGGAAAGGACTGAGAAGTACACAAGAACAAAGTCATATTCTGCTAGGGTTTCCAGTTCCTGGTTGGGAAATACCTGGAGATTTTGCGGGTGGAGCCTGAGGAGGGTGGGGTTCAGGTAGGGTAGGGTTGCCAGCCTCCAGGTGGGGCCTGGAGGCATCCCACTTTTACAACTGCTCTCCAGCTGACAGAGATCAGCTCCCCTGGAGAGAATGGCTGCTTTGAAGGGTGGGCTCCGTGGCATTGTCCCCTGCTGCGGCCCCGCCCCTCCTCAAACCCCACCCTCTCCTGGACCCACCCCCAAAGCCTCCTGGTATTTTCCAACCCAGACCTGGCAACCCTAGGGTAGGGGCTTCAGTGGGGTATAGTGCCATAGAGTCCCCCTTCCAAAGCAGCCTTTTTCTCCAGGTGATCTGATCTCGGTCAACTGAAGACCTGTTGTAATCGCAGGAGATCTCCAGCCACCACTGGGAGGTTGGTGACCCTGGATCCTGTGGTCACCCCACATAGCCCCTTCCCACGACAGCACAACCAGAGTATAATTATGCAACATGGGCAAAAAAGAGAGAGGCACATTTGCTTAATTTCTTTAATATATACTGTTGGCATGATTTCATTTTGGGGGATCTTCTTTGGGGCACGGTGTTGGCCCTTGTCGTGCAAGTCATTTGGTCCAAAAGTAAAACCTCAAAAGGCCATCCCTGCGATACCTTATTTAGTAACATCTGGCCTGATGATCTGGGGAACTCAAAAGCTCGCTGCCTGTTATGTGCCCTTGAGTAGATCATGATAAAGGTATGACATGGATGGTGCTTCTAGCACAAAGACACGGATGGTGCTTCCACACACGTTTGGTGTGGTGGTTAAGTGCGCGGACTCTAATCTGGGAGAACCGGGTTTGATTCCCCACTCCTCCACTTGCACCTGCTGGATGACCTTGGGCAAGCCGTAGTTCTGTCCGAGCTGTCCTTGAAAAGAGCAGTTTCTGTCAGAGCTCTCTCGACCCCACCTACCTCACAGGGTGTCTGTGGTGGGGAGGGGAAGGGAAAGGAGTTTGTGAGCCTCTCTGAGACTCCTTTGGGTAGTGAAGGGCGGGGTATAAATCCAATCTCTTCTCTTCTTTTTCTCTTCAAAGACAAGGCAGTATTATGCTGGGGAAGAAGGACCCTCATGTGGCTTAAACAAGAGCAGGTGGACATGGCCATGTGCTGTGCAGCAGATGCTTATTGAATGGGCACCCCGCCTCCTTCAGCTCCAGCCTCACACCTTTGTCCATAGGGCCAGTCTGTGGCCTAACTGGTGTTATCGCCAGATTGGAGAGACATCTAGTGGCTGAGTGGCAAAAGGACACCTGTGGATCTTTGGGGAGGGGGGCATGTTTCAGTGGTAGCCGGTGTGATTTATGAGCAAAATTCCTAGAGTTCATTCTCTGACCTCCCCAGTGAAACGATCTCAGGTTCTGGGAAATTCACTTCTCTTCCTGAATCTTCGGAGAGCTGCTGCCCATTAGAAGAAACCATACTGAGCATTGGGACAGACTCTGGCTCACTGATAGAGCATACGCTTTGCCTGCTATCTCCTTTCCCTTCCCCACACCACAACAGACACCCTGTGAGGTAGGTAGGGCTGAGAGAGCTCTGAGAGAAACTGCTCTTTCAAGAACAGCTCTGATAGAACTACAGCTTGCCCAAGGTCATCCGGCAGCTGCAAGTGGAGGAGTGGGGAATCAAACCCGGTTCTCCCAGATTAGAGTCCACACACTTAACCAGTACACCAAACTGGTACTTGGATGGGAGACCACCGAGGAGGAATTAGTAAGTCAAGGAAGTCTGCAAGACCTGAGCGAGGCTGTTAATGATAGGACTTCGGGATGGTAATTAATTCACAGAGTCACTATAAGTCAGAAGCAGTTTGATGGCCCATAGCAACCACGTGTGGAAGTTCTGTTGAGCTCTGACCCCAGTATTTCCAAGTTTTCAACAGCATATCCCCAGATTAAAATTAACACATTACTCTTGAGTGTGGAAGACAAAGAAATGCCCTTGCTTGCCGGAGCCCGCCTCCTGTGTCCCTGTTTGAGTCTCTGTTCTGAGCATCTGTCCGGCTAGAGGGATGCAAGCCTAGAGCGGCAACTCCTGCGGAGGTATGTCCCTGTTTGAGTCTCTGTTCTGAGCATCCGTCTGGCTAGAGGGATGCAAGAGTTGAGGTACGAGCCCCCGCTGAGGACAAGCAATTCCATTTAGCTAATGCCTGTCAATACCATTTGTCCAGTTGTTTTCAGTGCTATCATAGATAACGGCCATCGCCATGTCTAGCGGGATAAAATAACAGAGCCCTGGCATTGCCTGGGCTGCCGGAAAGGTTTTGCAGAGAACGGAGCCTTTATCTGTGTGCTCCGGGAAGATATCCGTGGCCCTTCCTGCCCCACCTCTGCCGTCTCCTCTCCCCTTTCCTGCTAACACCCGGCTGATAGGAGCAACTCGGAGGAGGAGCGTCGTGTCAGCAGGAGCCTCGCGTGCTCGGATCTTGTCAGGAAGAATGAGTAAATGCCTCCGAGGGGGTGTCAGATGTAGTTAGGGTGACACATGATATTTATAACAAAGTGTGGGGGAAGGCATCGCATCACATTAGGCTGATGGCTCCGGCGATGGAGATTCAGGAACACACGGGAGGAACGCAGGGGAGACAGCTTCAGGGAGGGGGGGGTCTTTTCTCCAGAGCCGCATATGAAGCTTGGCGGTTGACAGAATGCCCCTTCTGCCAGATACCATCCTTTGGTGCCAATGTGAAGGCATTGGTGTCACCCAGGAGGGTGCACTGGCGCACTTTGCACTACGGAATCATAGAATTAAGGAGTTGTAAGGGACCTAAAGACACACGTGGGCATCTGAAGCTGCCTTGTATGGAAACAGACAGACTCTCGGTCCCTCAAGGTCAGTATTGTCGACTCAGACTGGCAGCAGCTCTCTTGGATCTCAGGCAGTGGTCTTTCACATCACCTACATCATCATCATCATCATCATCATCATCATCATCATCATCATCATCATCATCATCATCATCATCATCATCATCTTTCAGTTTATTGATCGCTCAATCCTTGCAGAGCTGCTGGCTCTGAGCGATTTACAGTTACTCATTTCACAAGGGACTAACAATGCTTTATAGGGGTAAGGGAGGACAACACATATAATCTTTACATAGCACATGTTTTGCAGCCGACGGGGATTTCTTCAGTTGCAACTCAGACGTGATCCGGACGGCATTTTTCCCACTCGGCTTGGCTTGGCTGGATGACGTCAGCTCTTCCTCTCCAGGACTCTTCGGGTCGCAGCTCCATACTGCCACCGCCTGGCCGGAACGGCCCATTACAGGCTTCTTGACGCTGAAGAGGTCTTCTAGGCTTTTTGATCTTGTGAGCCGAACCTTCCGTTCGCCGGCTAACACCTCCCCCACATGGTTCTTTTAACTGGAGGTGCCGGGGATTGAACCCGGAACCTTCCGCATGCCAAGAAAATGCTCAGCCATTGAGCCATGGCCCCTCTCTAAGACCATCCATTCCAACCCCCTGTACCATAGAGGGTGACCTAAAGCATCCTGGATGAATAACCATACAATTTCCACTTAAAAACCTCCATGGAGGGAGACCCACAACACCCCGGGCAACTGACCCCAGCGCTGAACTGTCCTGATAGGTTTCTCCTACTATCCCACTGGTATCTTCTCACTCCCCTGGAGTAAATGGGTGCTTTGGAGGGTAGAAGGGTGGACTCTGTGGCACTGTAGCCCACCAAAGTCCTTGTTCTCCCCAGGCTCCACCCCCAAATCTCCAGGAGTTTCCCAACCTGGATCTGGCAACTCTACCCCCATCCCCCGCCGGTGGCCAGGAGGGACCTGGCAACCCTAGTCCAGAGGCAGTTTATCCCTGAACACCAGTTTCCGGCAGATCTGGTTCAAGGTATTTGGTCACTGCAAGAAAAGTGGACCCCGCTGCTGGTGGCACAGGCCAAGGAGGGGCTGCTGGTTATCTCCCGCGCTTCTAATGATGAGGGCTGAGCCGAAACCTCAAGCTGCACTGGCAACCTCATCATTCTGCCTCACCAAGCAATTCCTTGGGTGGCTTGGCTGGATGACCAGCCCCGGATTCCGAGAGGCAAAGATCAAGGTTAAACTTGCCTTCCTGCCAAACTTGTTGGGTGATAGTGAGATATTGAAAAATATGGTATTTAGCAGAGATAATATAGCCCAGCAGAGCCTGAGTAAAATAATTCAGACTGAGAGTCCATGTGTGTTTAAAATATAAAGTTTTTACTAAATTCTAGCATGGGGAAGGGTAACTGGGATGAAAGTAACAACAGAGCTAAGTCTCCTACATCCTTACTCTACAAAGACAAAACTAGAAGAAAGCAATTATGGCTACTCTTACTTCTTCTTGAGAACAGCAAACAAAGACGGGAAGAGGAGCCATAAAATGCTAAAACACTTTGACACTTTTGTCCCAATCAAACTCCAAGATCACGGAGAAATTTCCCGGGCTTCCTACATCTAAAGAGCATTGGTTACATGAGAAACATGTGACTTCCTGTGAGTAACATAAACAAACATTTAACTCCAGATATACTGAGTGTTTTCAACTTGTAATACCCATCAAAACTGGAGTGAACCCTGCTGAGCCAGACGTACCGGATCTCTCACTGTGGTGGGAAACTTCCTGCTGTCCATTTGCTGTCCTGACCACCGCTTGGCATGGCAGTGGGAGGAAGTAGGTGAGACCAGCTTCATTGTGCCAATGGTGTGATGTCACTTCTGGTGCAAAACAGGAAGTGATGTTACCATGTTGGAAAAAACCAGGAGACTTTGGGGGGTGGAGCCAGGAGAGGGCGTGGCTTGGGGGGGGGGCCTCAGCATGGTCCAAGGCCATAGAGTCCCCCCTTCAAAGCAGCCGTTTTCTCCAGGGGAGCTGATCTTTGTCAGCTGGGAATCAGTTGTAAAAGCGGGAGATCTCCAGGCCACACCTGGAGGCTGGCAACCCTGGGTGGAAAGGGAATGGTGCATCACTGTTGGAAGGGGGAGAAGAAAAGGACAGGGGATGGTCAGGCCAGGCGCCATTTACCAGACTTAGATATACATCGGTGCTGTTTAAAGCATTTGCCAACAGGCCTCAATGAGATATCACTCACTGACACCCTTGCAGCGATTTGTCAGTCACGAACAAAAATAAAGTTACTATAAATGAAGTCACATTAATAAGCCACATTCTAATATTAGGCAAGATATACCTATAAAGGGTATCCAGCTGTTCTTGTGCGTCCTCTCTCACCCGTCCTCTCTCATCACAAAATGTAGCTAGCTCATCTGCTGGTAGCATTGCTAGCTCTGAGTTGGGGATAGATAGGATTGGGTTGGGAAATGCCTGGAGATTATAGGAGAGGAGGAGAAGGAGGAGGAGGAGAAGAAGAAGAAGAAGAAGAAGAAGAAGAAGAAGAAGAAGAAGAAGAAGAAGAGGAGGAGGAGGAGATTGGATTTGTACCCTGCCCTTCACTCAGAGTCTCCTTTCTCTCCCGCTCCCG
>NW_015165839.1:314045-315871 GCF_001447785.1 Gekko japonicus | reverse complement strand
TGAGAGAGCTCTTTTGAGAACTGCTCTTGAGAGAACAGCTCTGAGAGAACTTGTGACTGACCCAAGGTCACATCAGCCGCTGCATGTGGAGGAGTGGGGAATCAAACCCGGGTCACCCCGATTAGAGTCCACGTTCCTCTTCCAAACTGGAATACTTTGCAACATTTCTCCTCTTTTAATCAATTCTATTGGACTTTGTGCTTCTAGCATCCTTTAGTGATTTATTCAGTTTCTCATAAAGCAGTGGCAGTCATGTAACAATGCCATTTGAGGATGCCTATCTGTTCGTTTTCACAATCATGGGACTATCAATCATTTTTTTTGAGAGAAAAAATCCCCCCACCTCCTCCAAAGAACTCTGCGCATAATCCTTGTTCATCCTCACAACAACCCTATAGGTATGTTAGACCAAAAGAAGGGTGAGACTTGCATGTGTGCATGAATGGAATTTCATGACTGAGGCAGAATTTGAACCCAGGTTTTCCCAGTCCTACTCCAATACAGCGACGTTAAACGTTATCTCCTTGCATAACTATTACGCAACACAAAGTATCCTGTCCTTAAACTAAAATAACGCACGGTAGGGAGAGAATGCACAGAGATATTTTTCTCTATCACGAACACTAAACCTTGGGGGCATTCAGTACCACTGTTGCCACACAGACCAAAGAAAGCATTTCTCTGCACAGTGCATAATTCATCTGTGGGATTTGATGCCATGTGGCGGCGGCCGCTGCCATAGATGACTTTCAGAGGAGATTAGCAGATTCACAGGGGAGGAATGGTCCCTCGTTGGACCATGATAGCTGAATGGAGCCTCCATATTCAGAGGCAGTGTACCTTTCCACACTGGCCGCTGTGAGGCAGCACCTTTGGCCTGTGGACCGTCCAGTGTGTTTGACTGGCTGCTGTGAGAGACGAGGTGCTGGCCAAGATGGACCTTTGGTCTGAGCATCCAGCAGGGCTCTTTTTATGGCATCTTAGGTTTGCCAACCTCCAGAGGGGGCCTGGAGACCTCCCAGAATCACAACTGATCCCCAGACCTCAGGGATCCGTTCTCCTGCAGGAAGTGGTGGCAGCTGCAAAAGGTAATTAGATAAGCACATGGAGCAGAGGTCCATCAATGGCTATTAGCCACAAGGTATAGGTAGGGACTCTGGGGCAAGTGATGCTTTGTCTTCTTGGTGCTTGGGGGTGGCAACAGTGGGAGGACTTCTAGTGTCCTGGCCCCACTGGTGGACCTCCTGATGCCCCCTGGTATTTTTGGCCACTGTGTGACAGA
The DNA here is from genome assembly GCF_001447785.1 of Gekko japonicus. Classification (NCBI taxonomy): domain Eukaryota; kingdom Metazoa; phylum Chordata; class Lepidosauria; order Squamata; family Gekkonidae; genus Gekko; species Gekko japonicus. The sequence continues at coordinate 314,589 of NW_015165839.1, read as the reverse complement.
GTGTTGGACCGGATGGGCCTTTGGCCTGATCCAACATTGGCGTCTCTTATGTTCTTATGTTCTTAAGAGGTCTCCATTGGAGGGCGGACTTTATGACATTATACCTTGCTAAGCTTCCTCCCTTCCACACACACACCCCTTCCCCAGGGTCTACCCCCAAATCTCCAGGAATATCCCAAACCAGAGCTGGCAACCCTATCAGTCCATTTTATTTGTCCAGATCTACTGCTCACCTCCTGATGCGGGGACCAGTTTGGTGTAGAGCCAGTTTGGTGTAGTGGTTAAGTGCGTGGACTCTAATCTGGGGAAACCGGGTTTGATTCCCCACTCCTCCACTCACAGCTGCTGGATGACCTTGGGCAAGCCATAGTTCTGACAAGAGCTGTCCTTGAAAGGGCAGTTCTAAAAAGAGGTCTCTCAGCCCCGCCTACCTCACAGGGTGTCTGTTATGGGGAGGGGAAGGGAAAGGAGTTTGTAAGCCGCTCTGAGACTCCGAGTGAAGGGCGGGGTATAAATCCAATCTCCTCCTCCTCCTCCTCCTCCT
>NW_015165839.1:312326-313623 GCF_001447785.1 Gekko japonicus | reverse complement strand
TCTTCTTCTTCTTCTTCTTCTTCTTCTTCTTCTTCTTCTTCTTCTTCTTCTTCTTCTTCTTCTTCTTCTTCTTCTTCTTCTTTTCGGGCGAGGCAAGAAAGGACTGCTTTATTTATTCATCTGTCTAAAATACCAATATGCCTGCCTTTCTTCCCGACAACTGCCCCTATGAATCGCCTCAATCCCTCTATTATTCTCTTTCCCGAGTGCTTTCCTTCCCCCAATCTTCAGTTTCTGTCCCCCCCCCTTCCTTCATTTCTTAGGAGAAACCACAAATTCTTCCCAAACCAATAAACAAAGTGATGGGAAACTCATCCATGCAAATATGCCGTCTGTTTTGATATCAGGATTTCCGTTTCCTTGACTCACCATTTGGATTTGGGGGCAGGTTACCGGAGAAGCAGAGCTCTCAACACGAAAAAAGCACTTTGACAGCCTCTTCCCCCTTGCCCACAGAAACAGCAGACATGTATATTAAGTCTATGCAAATTGGTAGTGCACATTTATGCGCCTCTATGCACTCCAATGTGTCAAGGAGCGCTTGGGCACCCGGAACGGCCTGCTGCTTCCCTCCCCCCAGACATCCACTTCCTCCACATAGCACTTGGGATATCAGAATAGACCTGTCAGAACACTTGTTGAGATCCTGTGGTTAATTGCTCGGGACTTCACGTTTGACAGGAGACATTTATACATTATTGAGGCTGTACTGTCATCGGCTGAGAAGCGCTCGTGACACCTGGTACGACACCGTGGGTTACAGATGCCAGCGCTGAAATCCCTCTCTTCCGTGCAGCGGGGGTGTGAGGAGGAGGATGTGCCTGCAGAGAGTGATGATCGGGTCTCTTGCCACTTGGTGGGATTCGCCCTGCAGACAGAATTCCAACAATATCGGATCTTGGCTTTCCAGGTTTGTGCAACTAATTTGATTGTTTCCCTCAAGTCTGGCAAGGACCTCGGATCCCAAAAACTTTTGGTTTGCGTTCTTGGCCCTTGAGATGCTTTTGCTTGGCCTCGGCATTTGTCGAGATCTTGTGGTGCGGACGCTAATCTGGGAGAACCGGGTTTGATTCCCCACACCTCCACTTGCAGCTGCTGGATGACCTTGGGCAAGCCATAGTTCCATCAGAGGTGTTCTTGAAAAGAGCAGTTTCTCTCAGAGCTCTCTCACAGCCCCACCTCCCTCACAGGGTGTCTGTTCTGGGGAGGGGAAGGGAAAGGAACTTGTAAGCCACTGAGACACCTTTGGGTAGTGAAGGGTGGGGTATAAATCCAATCTCCTCCTCCTCCTCCTCCT
>NW_015165839.1:300410-312177 GCF_001447785.1 Gekko japonicus | reverse complement strand
GGACAGAACAGGTGGAGAAAGAAGCACTCCATGAAATTGCTGAGCAGTCGGGTTAGAACGAATAAAAGGAAGTCCTTCTTCACCCAAAGAGTGATTAACATGTGGAATTCACTGCCACAGGAGGTGGTGGCGGCTACAAGCAGGGATGGCTTCAGGAGGGAATTGGATAAACCTATGGAGCAGAGGTCCATCAGTGTCTATTAGCCACAAGGTATAGATAGGAACTCTCAGGTTGGGGCAAGTGATGCACTGTATTCTTGGTACTTGGGGGGGGCACTGCTGGACCTCCTGATGGCCCGTGGTATTTTTGGCCACTGTGTGACAGAGTGTTGGTCTTGATGGGCCATTGGCCTGATCCAACATTGGCTTCTCTTATGTTCTTATGCCTGCTTTTTGTTATATCTGCTCTGGCATAGTGGTTCTGGATTGGTGGTTCCCCTAGGTGTGCTCTAGGCCTGGCTATCTATAGGCAGTTGTTGTTCTCTTGATATCTTTGTAACCTCTTGTTTGGGTCTTCAATAGAACTGAAACATCGTGTTACCTTTGTGTAAAGTCCATGTTTAGCAATGCTGTTGGCTCATAGCTAGGGTTGCCAACTCCTTGTTGGAGAATTCCTGGAGATTTGGGGGTGGAGTTTGGGGGCAGCAGGATTTGGAACTGATCTCTTCAGTCTGGAGATCAGTTGTAATTCCCACTGATCTCCAGGCCCCACCTGGGGGTTGGCAAGCCTAGTTCATGCTCAGAGTCATGTGCAGGATTTTGTGATGCATGACACATACAGTGTTTCATGGCAGCCCAAGTTTAGGCAACTAAAGGGATTGCCAAAAGTTCTCCCACTTTAGGGAAAGGTCTGTTATCCCTAGTACCATCACTGACCCTTATTCTTGTGTGTTTTTAGTTGTGTGCACTGAAAAATAGATGCTTTCGAAGTATGGTGCTGGAGAAGTCCCTTGGACTGCAAGGAGATCGAATCGTCAATCCTGAAAGAAATCAACACTGACTGTTCCCTGGAAGGCCAGATACTGAAGCTCAAATACTTTGGCCACCAAATGAGAAGGGAGCCCTCACTGGAGAAGACCCTGATGCTGGGAAAGATCAAAGGTCAAAGAAGACGGGGACGGCAAAGGATGGGATGGTTAAGCCAATGTTATCGATGCAACGAACATGAAGTTAAGAAAATTCCGGAGGACCACGGAAGACAGGAAGGCCTGGCGTGATGGGGTTCATGGGGTCACAAAGCGTCGGACTTGACTGTGCGACTGAACAACAACAAATGTGTGTATATATCTGTCTATCATCTATCTATCTATCTTACTGTTTTTAAAAGTTGATTGTTAATGTCTTTTTAATTTTTTGGCCACCTCTAGGGCCCTAATTGGATGGACAGGCGACCTGCAAAATGTTTTAAATGAATGAATGAATAAAGAAGGAGAAATCAGTGCCTTCTTGACATCAGCAGCCATTGCATCGTTTCTCAGCTTCTTCTTCACCCAGTCCACATGCCGACAGACCCACAGAGCTTCCACCTCCAGGCCCGTGAGGAATAGGTCAACAATGCTCTGTTCTCTGCATTTGGTGGTTATTTTTGTGGTGATAAGCCATGCCAGTTTTCCTGTGTCCCTTTCCACTAACTACACGAAGCCGAATTTTGGTTATAGACTTTTGTGTGCATTCATGTGAAAGTTTATACCCAGAATTAATCTTTGTTGGACTGAAAGGTGCCACTGGACTCAAACTTTGTTGCTTCTGACCAACGCGGCTACCCCCCGGAATCACACAAAGCCTTTTAATGAAGACTCATTGTCCAATGCTCCCTCTAAGCTGTGGAGTCTTGTGAGCAAAAATTCTACCTTGTGAGCTACTGGCTTTAAAGTTGTGAGATTTGGCGATCTGGAGCCATCCTTCCTGAGCGAAGACAAACATGCATGAGCTGGAGGCTAAAAAACTGTAAGCAAACTCACACTAACTCAACTTAGAGGGAACATTGCCATTGTCCCAAGCTCGGTAACCAGTTCCCCTTTCCAGGCCATTCGCAACTTCTTGTCCTAACAAAGGCCAGAACTGAGCCAAGAGGGGCCCGATTCTGGCTTCTTTCAGTGGCTCAATTGGAAGCAAAATGGTTGCAGAGATCCTGCTGGTATACTGGAATGAGAACTCTTGAATCTTGGCATATATTATAGAACGATACAAGGCATTGCTGAGCCACGCTCTTACATTGCTAATATTTGCAGACGCACACTGGGGTTGATGGGCTTTTTTTGATAACGCAGCCCCGAATACTGCCAGGAGAAGCAATTTCCAATTTCGTCTCTATTTAACAATGGAGATGAAAACGACGCCGGGAGAAATGAACACGGTGGTGTTGTGCGTGAACGCCTTTCAGACGTTGTGGAAATGGATGGCATTTGAGCATACCATTAACAGGCCCTTTCCTAAAGGAGAACATTCACTTCTCTCCCCTTTTTGTAGTGTAACACGGACGTTATGTCCCTGAGAAGGACCGCATCCTTCCAATGGCTTTCTTGCCGAGTTCTTGCTGTGTTCATCTCTCAGCTGCATGGGCTTAGCACATATGATGAAGATGAGTTGGGGCAGACCAGATTAAGGGTCCAGTGGCTGATTAGCTTTATTTGCCGTGCTCTTGTTGACCGACAGACGAGAAGGAAATTAGGTCAAGTTCTGCCTGTCTGGCACAACACCCTAGGATCTGGGAAGGGAATGACCGCGTGGCCACGCTCCAGGTCTGGCCACCGCTTCAGTGACCCAGAGACATCATTAGGCAAGCCCTCCCCTCCCCCGCTGTCAATCAAAGAACTCGACCAGGCAAGAATAGGCCACAGGGATGGATGCAAGCGATCCTCGTCCTGATGGGTGCCTTGGGAAGACACAGATGGAACTTGGCATCGGGGGGAGGGCGCAACCTCGTAATGACTCCCTGGTTTTCAGCAAGCAGATGGGTGATGGAACTTGAGAAAATGAGCCCAGGAGATCGAGGCGAGCGTTTGCATAATAACGAGGGAAGTGTCTGAAATTCTTCTCCTTTGGATTTCTCCCCTGATCTGGGAGCTCTGCATTACCTGGACTTGTTTCTGAAAGGACACTTGAGCATTGTCGTTCCATGCTACCCACATGCATAATTGCAGTAGGGATGGGAACATGTTTTATACATGCACGATTTTGATCTGAATATCCCAGTTTCTGATCGGTGTTCTCCCTGCTTGTGACAAAACATGTCCCATGTTCTCTGCCATGGAAGCTTGCTGGGTGACCTCCGGCCAGTCATACACGATCCGCCTGACCCACCTCACAGGGTCATTGTGAGAATAAAATCAGAGGAGAGTGATGTAAGCAACTTTGGGTCCCCATTGGGGAAAAAGAAGAAGAGATTGGATTTATACCCCACCCTTCACTACCTGAAGGAGCCTCAGAGAGGCTTACAATCTACTTTTCCTTCCCCTCCCCACAACAGACACCCTGTGAGGTAGTTGGGGCTGAGAGAACTCTCTCTGGTGAACTGTACTCTGAAAAAGCTTGTGACTGACCCAAGGTCACACCAGCAGCTGCGCGTGGAGGAGTAGGAAATCAAACCCTGTTCTCCCAGATTAGAGTCCGCATTCCTAACCACTACACCAAAACGCAGGCTAAACCAAACAAACAAACAAATAAAACTATAATCTAGTGGTTTGTTAAGCCATTTTGAAATATTTGTATCTCACCTTTCCATAAAGCGCAAGGCGTTTACACCCCATTTACTAGCCACAATAAGTTCCCCGGCCACATAGCTGATACCTACTATGCATGATAGCTCCATGGAGCCTCCAAGTACCGCAACCGTGTACCTCCAAACATGAGATGCAGAGGGCAAAGAGAGAAGGGCTTTGTGCCCAGTTTGAAGTCATCCCAGGAATGTGTGGCTAAGAACTTAGGGAAGAGCCCGCTGGACTGGACCAGTGGTCCATCTAGTCGGCCTGGAGAGCAAACAGGGCATAGAAGTAGAGGCTCTTCCCAGCTGCTGCCTCCCAGCACTGGTATTCAGAGACTGGCTGGATATGGAGGCTCCCTTCAGTCACCCTGGCTAGTAGCCACTGAAGGACCTGGGCCCATAGCTACAATGGGGCATCTTGGGGCTGGGCCCCCTGACTTACCACCCAGGCCCCCCGACTTACCATCTAGCTGGTTGGGAATTATTTTACTTTTTGTGTGCACCACAGCCTCGCCGTGCCGATCCATCGCCCTGCCCTGCCTGCCTGCCGGCACCCTTGCCTCTTGCCCCCCCCTCTTGTCACTTAAAAAAAAACTTTTACTCTCATTGCTCCTGACACAGCCTGGGTCTGTGTGCAGGGGTGCCCCCCAATACTCCCTCTAAGCCATGGAGTCTTGCGAGCAAAAATTCTACTTTGTGAGCTCCTGGCATTAAAGTCGTGAGCCAGCAATTTGGCTCCTGCATAAATTAGTTTGCTCTGGAGCCCTCCTTCCTGAGCGAAGACAAAAATGTGTGAGCCAGAAACGGAAAGAAACTGTGAGCTAGCTCACACGAACTCAGCTTAGGGGGAACACTGGTGCCCACCCTTGACTTATTTAAATGCCCCCTAAAGTCAAAAAATCCTGTCTACGGCCCTGGAAGGACCTTTCCTCCTTGGATCTGTCTAACCCCCTTTAAAGCTGTCTTTGCTTATGGCCGTCATTACCTCCCTTGGTAGCAAACCCTACAGTTTAATTACTCGTTGAGTAGATGGTTATTTCCTTTTGTCTCTTCTGAACCCTCGTTCCCAGCCATTTCATTGGGTGCTCCAGAGTTTTAGAATCATGGGGGAGGGGATAAAAGCCCCCCCTGTAGCTTAGGCTAGCCCAGTCTCATTAGATCTCGGAAGGTCTTAAGCAGGTTCGGCCCCGGTTAGTATTTGGATGGGAGACCCTTAGGGAGGCCAGACCCCTCCAGTGCGGGCGGGCGTCCCCCGGTTTCGGGCATTCTTCTCCACCCCCAATTACCCCTCCCCAGACAGGGAAGAAGCTGGAAAGAAACGCAGTGCGCCTACGTGACCCAGAAGTGACGCAGGCACATCGGTGACATTGGGGGAGCAACGCTCTGGTAATTCTACCATGGAGTTTGGCCCCCAAACCAGAGCATTGCTCCCTGATGTCCCTGATGTGCCTACATCACTTCCAGGTCATGTAAGCATGTCGTGTTATTTCCACCATTCCTCCCTGCCCCTGGTAAGTTCATCCCCACTCCCCACCAGCAGGTCCAAGGGACGTGGCAACCCTAAGAGACCACCAAGGAAGCCCAGAACAAAAGAACATAAGAGATGCCAATGTTGGATCAGGCCAAAGGCCCATCCAGTCCAACACTCTGTATCACACAGTGGCCAGAAATACCAGTGCCATCAGGAAGTCCACCAGTGGGGCCAGGACACTAGAAGCCCCCCCAAGCACCAAGAATACAGAGCATCCCTTGCCCCAGAGCCCCTATCTATACCTTGTGGCTAAGAGCCACTGATGGACCTCTGCTCCATATGCTTATCTAATTCCCCTTTGAAGCCGTCCATGCTTGTAGCTGCCACCACTTCCTGTGGCAGTGAATTCCATGCGTGAATCACTCTTTGGGTGAAGAAGGACTTCCTTTTATCTGTTCTAACCTGACTGCTCAGCAATTTAATGGAGTGCCCACAAGTTCTTGTATTGTGAGAAAGGGAGAAAAGTAACTCTTTCTCTACCTGCTCTTTCCCATGCATAATCTTATAAACCTCGATCATGCTATACAGAGGCAGGCAATGGCAAAAAATCCCGAAAACCCTGCTTATCTTTTGCCTTGAACTGGATGGCCCAAGCTAACCCAATCTCTTCAGATCCTGGAAGGTCTCATCGGATCTTGGAAAGTTGGGCCCTGGTTAGTATTGGGATGGGGGACTACCAAGGAAGCCCAGGGTTGCTATACAGAGGCAGGCAATGGCAAAACAAATCTCAGCTTATTCTTTTGTCTTGACCTGGATGACCCAGGCTAGCCCGATTTCATCAGATCCTGGAAGGTCTCATCCAGGGGTCATTTCCTGCAGGAGCGCACAGGAGCGGAGCTCCGGCAGTAAAGAGCCCAGGGGGCGGGCACAGGCAACAAGCCCCACCCCCTGCTCCCAGCAGCCCTCAGTCAGAGCAAGAAGCAGCCAGGTAAGCTGCAGAGCCCCCCAGTCCAAAACAGTCCAGTGGGACCTTTAAGACCAAGTTTTATTCAGGTACAAGCTCTCCCTCCTCTGTGAGGACAGATCTGCACGTTCCCCCCCCCCAATAGCTAGCAATCTAAAACAGTCCAGTGGAGCCTGAGCGGTGGGTGTGGCCTTCTGACACACTTCCGGTGATGTCAGGGGGTGTGGCATGTGCAAATGAGTTATGCTAAGGAGTTATGCTAATGAGCTCCTGCACCGCTTTTTCTACGAAATGACCCCTGGTCTCATCAGATCTTGAAAGGTTAGTACTTGGATTAGTACTTGCTTAGTACTTGGATGGGAGACCACCAAGGAAGATCAGGGTCATGATGCAGAGACAGGCAATGGCAGACCACCTCTGAACATCTCCTACCTGGAGAAACCTACAGGGTCACTGTAATTCAGCTGTGACTCAATGGGACTTTCTACCACCATCCTCTTTCTCCACCCCTTGCATAATTTTACAACCCTCTGTCATGTCTATGCTTAATGGTAAAGGTAAAGGTCCCCTTGCTCGAAAGCCAGTCGAGTCCGACTCTAGAGTTGCGGTGCTCATCTCCGTTTCCAAGCCGAAGAGCCAGCGCTGTCTGAAGACGTTTCCGTGGTCATGTTGCCGGCATGACTAAACACCAAGGCGCATGGAACGCTGTTACCTTCCCACCAAAGTGGTACCTATTTATCTACTTGCAATTTCTTGCTTTTGAACAGCTAGGTTGGCAGGAGCTGGGAGTATAGACGGGAGCTCACTCCGTCATGCGGCACCCAGGTCTCAAACTGCTGAACTACCGACCTTCCACAGCCTGCAGTTCAGCGTCTTAACCACTTGAGCCGCCGCAGCCCCATCTCTTTACTCCGCCTTCCCTCTAGGAAATGTCCTCCGAGGCCCGTGTCTTTTGAAAATAAATGCTAAACCGATCGTACCTTCAGTGAGAACGATTATTAATATGAGCAATAGTTGAACAGGTGCACCCAGAGAGGAACCTTTATATGTTGAACTCTGTTCCAAAAGAATCCAATTTGGAAAGATGGAGGATGGAGCCCTCTCCTCATCTTCCTTGCCTGGCCTGAAGTGCCTGGTGGGAAAAGTTCCCGGGACAAAAACAAAGCAAAGAGCAGGCTCAGCTGGTCTCGTCCGCGCTGCGTCACATGCTCCGAGAGAGATGTCACATCGCATTAGGTCTCTTTCCAGTGTCTCTCCAGTGGAGCGATGTCGTTGGCATTCTGGGACTGGGGGAGGGGTGGGGGCTTGCAGAGCCCTCCTGCAAAGAAAAAAATGACAACATGGCAATACAACTCGGGGGGGGGGGAGAGGGGGGAGTTCATCCAAGGCCTGCTACATGGGACTGAGCACCCAACGCAATGAACACTCTGGTGCCCCCAGGACTGGCTGTGAGGTCCTTGCAAGTGTGTGCCAAAAGCTCATTTAAATTCTGTTTCTTGATTGGCCACTGCGATGGGATGGACCATTGGTGTGTAGTGGTGGCGGGTGGGCTGAGTCTTAGGTCATCCCGGGGCAGCATCATTCCGGGCTCCCTGGGCTGAGATAGAAACAGATGAGGCAAGAAGGCAATAGAGTCACTGGGAAGGTGCAAATGGAAGGGGAAGTTCAGCTGGGGCACAAAAATATATACGGGACTGCTGTATTTTAGGGCGGGGGGGAATCACAAATAGACTGTTACAAATTGAACATAAAAACTACCGATCAACTTTTGTTGAAAAATGGTTTCGGGTCATGTCACATGGCACAGAATGCAATTAAGAACATAAGAACATAAGAGCATAAGAGATGCCAATGTTGGATCAGGCCAAAGGCCCATCCAGTCCAACACTCTGTATCACACAGTGGCCAGAAATACCAGGTGCCATCAGGAGGTCCAGCAGTGGGGCCAGGACATTAGAAGCCCTCCCACTGTTGACCCCCCCAAGCACCAAGATGACAGAGCATCACTTGCCCCAGAGTCCCTACCTATACCTTGTGGCTAATAGCCACTGATGGACCTCTGCTCCATGTGCTTATCTAATTCCCTTTTGAAGCCATCCATGCTTGTAGCCACCACCACTTCCTGTGGCAGTGAATTCCAAGTGTTAATCACTCTTTGGGTGAAGAAGGACTTCCTTTTATCCGTTTTAACCCGACCGCTCAGCAATTTCATGGAGTGCCCACGAGTTCTTGTATTGTGAGAAAGGGAGAAAAGTACCTCTTTCTCTACCTGCTTCCTGGTTATGTAGTTTCATCCATCAATATTAGCTAGTTGAACTCAGATTCTTACATTTATACAAGACAGTTGCTGACCTGATTGTATTCTTAGACAACATGTTAAGAGTTTTAATTAGTTGCGTTTTAGACAGATCTACTAAGGCCCCGGTCACACAGGCCAGATAACACGGGTGTGTGTGTGAGAGAGAGAGGTGTGGCTGTTTGCCCCAGAGCAGAATAAAGCGTGGTAGCCCGATCACACAGTCCCCTGAGGCTTTGAGCTTAGGCCATTAGCTGGCGATCACACGGTGATGCTGGAGCGTGGCAAAGAAGTGGCGCGGCAAGCGTTTCACTTTTGTGCACATGCGTAGTTCTGCGGAGCAGCACTGCTTTCAGTTATGTGTTTTTGCGCATGCGCTTACGAAAAACATCCAGTTTGCGATGGGACGTGGATGGGCGCCGGATGCCACAGGATACTAGTGCTCTCGTGATCAGACACCCGCCCCTGCCCCACGCTTTTCAGATACTAGTGCACTTTCCACGGTACGTTTTTACCACACGTCTTCGGCGGGATGCCACGGGTTGGCCACGGGTGCGGTACGCTTCCCAGATGTTGCGGTGTGATCGCGCACCGAAAATCCGCATGACATTCGTGCCTTTAGCGCGGCAAATCCTCCGTGTGAATGGGGCCTGAATAGAATATGAAGAATATTATTAATATTAAAAAGAAGAAGAAGAAGAAGAAGAAGAAGCAGAAGAAGAAGAAGAAGAAGAAGAAGAAGAAGAAGAAGAAGAAGAAGAAGAAGAAGAAGAAGAAGAACCTGATGCTGTATGGGGCTGAAGTAGCTTACCGTTCTCCCCGTGGGGAAAAATAACATGGCAGCATCCTCTGCCACGCTACGTTTGTGTAGGTGCTTTCATTTAATCATTTTAAAGGTTGTTATTAATCATTCAAAGACTTGAATGTTTTTATGTGTGCCACCCTTGGGGACTCTGATTGGCTGGACAGGAGGCACAAGACTTTAAAAAACAAACAAATAAATATTTTGCTTCTGGGTTTTCTCTGGAAGTAATGCAGTGGTTCATAGGATGTTAAGCCCCCCCACTCCCCCCCCCACAACCCTCCTGCCAGTTCCCAGGCACTGCCTGGCAATCCTCATTCTAGAGTGTATCACCATCATCATTACGGAGGTTTCAGGGTCTTGCGCTATTTGGAAGAATCATAGAATCACAGAGTGGGAAGGGGCTATACAGGCCATCTAGTTCAACCCCCTGCCCAATGCAGGATCACCCTACAGTATCCCTGACAGATGTTTGTCCAGATGTGCTTTAAAAGGTAAAGTTTTCCCTTGCTCGAAAGAGGATTGGCTGCATTAGGGGTGTGTCGCCTAACATGCCAAGGAGTTCCTGCTACAAAAAGAGCCCTGGGTGGGGCCAGCCACAAAATGCCAGGAAGTGAGGCCATGCATAACTCTAACAGTAACTCCTCACCATTTTAGGCAGAAGCGCTGTTTTACAGGATGCCTTTTGTGGGTCAAAAGAGTTTTTATTTTCCATTATTATCACATTTTACATCTTTTTATCGATTGGTTGAATATTCCCTTTTCCCTCCCTCCCCCAAAAGGCTTCCCACAATGCACTTCCCTCATGTCCCACATAGATAAACTCAGGATAACATCAAGTACTTAATATTGTTCTAAACATAGTAAATTTTGTCTCACGTCCCAGTTCTTTTCTAAATATATCTTAAAGTCCTTCCATTCTTCAAAAAATTCTTGGTCTTCTTTATTGTTCAAGTTATTTTGTCCATCTCAGCCATGAACAGAACTTTTTGTATCCATTCTTCCAGATCTGGTATTTTTTCTTGCTTCCAATATTGAGCATATATCATTCTTGCCGTTGTTATCAAATACCAGAACAGTGTCTTTTTTGTTACATTCAGTTCTTCCATTTTTGACAGGATGCCTTTTAAAATCAACATAGTGGTGTTGTTTTTTTTTTTAAAAAAAAACCGTGCATGCACACGGCTTATCTTCAGTCGTACAGTGAAGATCCTCGTGCTGGGGTGGCATCCGCTGCCAAAGCAACACTTTAAAAAAGCCCGTTTGGTGTAGTCATTAAGAGCGGCGGACTCTAATTGGGGAGAGTTGGGTTTGATTCCCCACTCCTTCATATGCAGCCAGCTGGGTGACCTTGGATCAGTCACAGTTCCCTCAGAGCTGGTCTCTCAAGAGCTGGTCGGGAGATCTCTGGGGTCCACCTGGAGGCTGACAACCCTGACTAGAGGCCAGTGGACTCTAGCAATGAGAGTGTCACACTCAAAGAGCTAGACTCAAAACTCCACCCTGCTGTGCAGGCTGTTTGGTGACCACAGGCCATCCACCCTCCACCAACCCCATTCACCCCACAAGAAGAAGAAGAAGAAGAGAAAAGATTGGATTTATACCCAAAGGTGTCTCAGAGCGGCTTACAAACTCCTTTCCCTTCCCCTCCCCATAACAGACAGTCTGTGAGGTAGGTGGGGCTGAGAGAGCTCTTTCAAGAACTGCTCTTTTTCAAGAACAGCTCTTATCAGAGCTATGGCTCGCCCAAGGCCATCCAGCCAGGTGCAAGTGGAGGAGTGGGGAATCAAACCCGGGTCTCCCAGATTAGAGCCCACGCACTTAACCACTACACCAAACTGGCTCTCAATGCTTCTTCTTCTTAAAAAAAAAAATCTGCACTGCCAATCAAGACTCTAATAGTCAACCAGAAGCCTTGCCAGACAAAAGCCATACCTGGCCTCGCCCACTTCTTCAAAACACTGGCTGGGCGCCAGGAAAGCTGTTGGATGGTGTGACCCTGAGTCACGAACATCCGTTAACAATGGAAACCTATGCTGAACTTCCTCCCGTGTAAACCCAGTGAAGTCTTTGGTCTTAGACAGGAGTGATGCAACACAGGATTGCACTCAGGGCTGGCCCCGGCGTATTTTGCACCCTAGGCAAGGATCCCTACTGCTCCCCCCCCCGTGCGCCCCCCAATTTCCCCTTCTGGCGCCCCCCCTGCTGCTGCTCTTCCTCCTGAGAAGTTAGCTGGCCAAATAGGTGGCGGCAGCGGCGGTCACCCAGTCAAAACCAGCGAGGGGGGGCTTTTTTGGTGGGGTAGGCGGGTGCAGTTTGGCGCCCCCCGTCAGGGTGCCCGGAGAAGAGGCTGACCGGCGGGGCACTCAAAAGCCATCGCTCCCCCAGCCCTGCTGCTGCTGCTGCTCCTGCTGCAGCGGCCAGTACCCAGCCGCGAGGAGGAGGAGAAGCGCTCGCGGGGAAGCCGAGGGAGCAGGCAGGGAGAAGTTAGCCGGCCAAAGAGGTGACAGGCGGTAGCGGCGCCAGTGGTC
>NW_015165839.1:281825-299651 GCF_001447785.1 Gekko japonicus | reverse complement strand
CTATGAAACTTATATCTGAAGAAGTGTGCATGCACACAAAAGCTTATGCCCAGAATTAAATTTTGTTGGTATTAAAGGTGGCACTGGACCAGTGTTCCCTCTAAGCTGAGTTAGCGTGAGCTAGCTCACAGTTTTTTAGCCTCCGGCTCACACATTTTTGTCCTAGCTCAGGAAGGAGGGCTCCAGAACAAACTAAATTATGCAGGAGCCAAATTGCACGCTCACAACTTTAATGCCAGTAGCTCACAAAGTAGCATTTTTGTTCTCAAGACTCCGCAGCTTAGAGGGAACATTGCACTGGACCCTGCGGAGGTCACTCCCTTCCCCAAACCATGCCCTCCCCAAGAGGCATCTTTGATTGGTTGCTTTGGGAAACAGGGTGCTGGCCTAGATGGACCTTTGGTCTGATGACCCAGCAGGACTCTTCTCAGGTTCTTATGTCCACTTAGACTTGTCAGCCTCCAGGTGAGGTCTGACGACCTCCCAGAAGCAAAACTGGTCTCCAGACTACAAAGGTCAGTTCCCAAAGAGAAAGTTGCCACTTCAGAGGGTGGACTGGAGGTCATTTTCCTTCACTGAGCTCCCTCCCCTCCCCAGACCCCACCTTCCCTAGGCCTCACACCCGAATCTCCAGGGATTTCCCAAATGAAGGCAGCAACCCCATACCGTAGATGTGGCACCACAGCTCAAATGGACCAGTTTGGTGCCGTGGTGAGGAGCGTGGACTCTAATCTGGGAGAACTGGGTTCGATTCCCCACTCCTCCACGTGAGGTCAAACAATAAGTTCACACAGAGTGGGGATTTGAATCCAAGAGCTGGAGAGAGCACGTGTGGTGTAGAAGAAGTGAGCAGTGACTCACAGAAGCTCATACCCTGCCACAAATTTTGTTAGTCTTTAAGGTGCAACTGGGCTCTTATTCTTTTCTGCTGGTTAAGAGCATTGGACTAGGATCGGGGAGACCCAGGTTCGAATCCCCAGTTGTGCCATGGAAGAGTTCTGGGTGGCCTTGGGCCAGTCACATTCTCTCAGCCAATGGCCCATCCAGTCAGTTTGGTGTAGTGGTTAAGTGCATGGACTCCAATCTGGGAGGACCGGGTTTGAGTCCCCACTCCTCCACTAGCAGCTGCTGGATGACCTTGGGCAAGCCATAGTTCTGTCAGAGCTGTCCTTTAAAGGGGAGCTTCTGTCAGAGCTCTCTCAGCCCCACCTACCTCACAGGGTGTCTGTTGTGGGGAGGGGAAGGGAAAGGAAAGGAGTTTGTAAGCTGCTCTGAGACTCCGAGTGAAGGGCGGGGTATAAATCCAATCTCCTCCTCCTCCTCCTCCTCCTCTTCTTCTTTTTCCAGGCCATGATGCTAGAAGCCCTCCCACTGTTGCCCCCCCAAGCACCAAGAATACAGATCACTTGCCCCAGACTGAGAGTTCCTATCTATACCTTGTGGCTAATAGCCACTGATGGACCTCTGCTCCATATATTTATCTAATTCCCTCTTGAAGCCGTCCATGCCTGTAGCCGCCACCTCCTGTGGCAGTGAGTTCCACGTGTTAATCACTCACATAACTCACAGGATTGCTGTGGTGGTAAAATGGAGGAGAGAAGAATGATGTAAGCTGCTTTGGGTCTCCATTGGGAAGAAAAGTGGGATATAAATGAAATGATGATGATAAATGAATATGTAAAATAAGATTCTCAAGACCGGTCCCAACACTCTAAGCACTGTACCATGTTGGCACTACACCAGAGCATGGTGACAATTGAACCCTGTTTTTACGTATGCCCTCTATCCATTTTTCCTCAATTCTCCTCTCTCCTCAATAGAAATTAGAGCCAATATGCAGCACTCTTTTTGTATCAGGAATTCCTTTGCATATTAGGCCACACACCCCTAATGTAGCCAATCCTCCAAGAGCTTACAGAGCTCTTCTTACAGGGGCTGCTGTAAGCTCTTGGAGGATTGCCAAATTAGGGGTGTGTCGCCTAATATGCAAAGGAGTCCCTGCTACAAAAACACACGTGAAGCTTCCTTATACTGAATCAGACCACTGGTCCATAAGACTCAGTATTGTCTACTCAGACTGGCAGTGGGTCTCCTGGGTCTCAGGCAGAGGCCTTCCACATCACAGAAGAAGAAGGAGGAGGAGGAGGAGGAGGAGGAGTGGATTTATACCCTGCCCTTCACTACCCAAAGGTGTCTCAGAGCAGCTTACAAACTCCTTTCCCTTCCCTTCCCCACAACAGACACCCTGTGAGGTAGGTGGGGCTGAGAGAGCTCTGACAGAAACTGCTCTTTTTCAAGGACAGCTCTTATCAGAACTACGGCTTGCCCAAGGTCATCCAGGCAGGTGCAAGTGGAGGAGGAGTGGGGAATCAAACCCGGTTCTCCCAGTTTAGAGTCCGCGCACTTCACCACGACACCAAACCGGCTCTCCTGCTTCTTTTAATTGGAGAGACCGGGGATCGAACCTGGGACCTTCCCCCTGCCAAGCAGAGGCTCTTCCACTGAGCCACACGGCCTCTCCCCTAAGAATGACAGAGGAGGCCGGAAGGGCCTTCGAGACACCACTGAACTTATTGACATTTCAGCACTCTGTTTAGCAAAACCTCAGAGCCTGTAATGAAGTCTTAAGGAAGTGGAGCTGAACATTTTCATTGATCCTTTGCCCGGGCTGCTGTATCAGTGGACAGGCCAATAACAATGAAAAGAGAATTACTTCCCCCCCCCAGCTCCTCCGCCCTTCTCTGTGTGCAGAATTATTGATATCAACGTTGCCGTAGTGACAGTGACCAGGCCCTTACAAAGAGAGAGATGGGGGAGACCAGGCCGGCCCTAGAAAAGCAAGAGATCGATCCTTTGTGTGGTGGTGGTGGGGTGGTGGTGGTGGTGGGAAGTACCACCCTGTCACAGCTGATTTATCTTGACCCTGTCAGCTTTTCAAGGCAAGAGATGTTCAGAGGTGCTTTGTCCTCGCCTCCCTCTGGGTAGCAGTCCTGGACTTCTTGGGTGACCTTCCATCCAAGTACCAACCAAGACCAGGGGTCATTTCATAGAAAAAGAGGTGCCGAAGCTCATTAGCATAACTTATTTGCATATGCCACACCCCCTGACATCACCGGAAGTGTGTCAGAAGGCAACACCCACCGCTCAGGCTCCACTGGACTGTTTTGGATTGCTAGCTATCGGGGGGGTGGGAGAACGTGCAGATCTGCCCTCACAGAGGAGGGAGAGCTTGTACCTGAAGGTGGGCTGGGGGGCTCTGCAACTTACCTGGCTGCTTCTTGCTCCTCATGGGCCGACTGAGGGCTGTTGGGAGCAGAGGGCAGGGCTTGTTGCATGTGCCCACCCCCTGGGCTCCTTACTGCTGGAGCTCCACTCCTGTGCGCTCCCGCAGGAAATGACCCCTGACCAAGACCAACTCTGCTTAGCTCTCGTAATCTGATGAGATCAAGCTAGCTGGGACTGGAGTTCCCTCTAAGCTGAGTGAGTGTGAGCTAATTGATTGCAATAGCTAAATCGCTCACCCACAACATTAATGCCAGCAGCTCACGAAGTAGAATTTTTGCTCACAAGACTCCACAGCTTAGAGGGAGCATTGGCTGGGACCACCCAAGTCAGCACCAATTCTGTTTTCTCAGTGGCTAAGGATTAGGGCCTTGGCCTAGATGTAAATCTTAGCCAAATCATGGACTCACTGGGCCACTCTGGTAAGACTGGGCTCCCCATATTCAGAATTTTTTTAAAAATGTGATCCACCTCACCAGGTTGCTTTGAAGAGGAATGGGACAAGGAGAGAGAAAGCAATCTGGGAGGAGGAGGAGGAGGAAGAAGAAGAAGAAAAAGAAGAAGAGGAGGAGGAGAAGGAGGAAGAAGAAGAGGAGGGGGAGGAAGAAGAAAAAGAGGAGAAGGAGGAGGAGGAAGAAGAGGAGGAGGAGGAGATTGGATTTATACTAGAGCAACTTACAATCTCCTTTCCCTTCCCCTCCCCAAAACAGACACCCTTTGAGGTAGGTGGGGCTGAGAGAGTTATGACAGAAACTGCTCTTTTTCAAGAACAGCTCTTTCGAGAACTGTGACTGACCAGAGACATGACTGACGGAAAACAAATTTTAAGTATAAGGATAGTGAGATTTGAGTCCAGTATCACCTCAGAGAGCCAAAGTTCCCTTCATCAGACACAAGCAGAAATTGAGATCTCTGAGTCCTTTTAGTCTAGTCAGAAGGTGGGAGGGATGTTGTACAGAATGCTTGTAAAGGAGAAGAAAGTCTAATGAAGGGTCAATATTAAAAACCTAGTTAAAACTTATAATATACAAAAATACTAGTATTTATTAGAAAGACAGTTAAAAACATACATAAGGGCCCAATGAAAGCCTCATAAAAAAGTATAGCCTAAACACCAGGGCCAATACACATGATGTGATGCGTTTCTGCCCTATTGGGGCCTTCTTCAGAGGTCAAGCAATATTGATGTACACATAACTTAAATACATATTGCAATAAGATAACCAATAAGTGAATATTGGACCAGGAAGAGGAAGGCTGTAGAGAAAAGAGATAAAAAGAATATTGAATATGAATAATCAATTTTTTTTAACTTACAATGTGTTAAAAATGGCTATATTACTAAAGCAGCAAGATCTAAAGTCACATGGCAAAGATGTTTGTGAGGCCTCAAAAGGTGAAAGTCATGTGTCTGGTGTCAAATGCTCAGTTGCTGAATTAGAACATCTAAAAGATAAGATATGTATAAAAGGCTAATGCAGTAAATAAAAGCCAATATAATAGCAAAGATAACAAAAATCAATAGTATACACATTACCTTCCAGTTAAGGTCCAAAAATCACCTGTGTGACTATCGAAGTCAGAGCTAGAGTGTCCGCAAGCAAATAGCAATGCTAATGAGTAGGTGTGGTTAACCTTTATAATTTGGTGCTGGATGATGCAATCTGAAAAGTACTGGGTCCAGACGTGTTGGTAAGTGAAACAGCTCATAGTTTATTTCAGCTCGTGAAAACAAGACAAGGAAAGCAGGACCGTAGGCCTGCTTATATTCCCGTAGTGAGCCACACCCAAAAACACACCCACACCCGTGATAGGATTATTTACAGTACACATGCATTCAATAGGATCCTGGCCACCCAATTGGATGCGTTCTAGGATCCGTGCTGGCTATTGTCTTGGAGAGCGAAACTTGAGCCCTTCGCATGGCTGTGTGTGGACCCGACCATGTGTGTGGTCTATGTAAGAACACAACACAATCCTAGTGAAATGCTTAGTCATGTTCCAACCCTTTTATCATTCGAGTTGCCCTTTTCTGCACTTTTTCCAATGCTATAATATCCTTTTTGAGGTGTGGTGACCAGAACTGTACACATTGATTTATTCAGGGACGAACTACAGCTTGCCCAAGGTCATCCATAAGAACATAAGAACATAAGAGATGCCAATGTTGGATCAGGCCAAAGGCCCATCCAGTCCAACACTCTGTATCCCACAGTGGCCAGAAATACCAGTGCCATCAGGAGGTCCACCAGTGGGGCCAGGACATTAGAAGCCCTCCCACTGTTGACCCCCCCCCAAGCACCAAGATGACAGAGCATCACTTGCCCCAGAGTCCCTATCTATACCTTGTGGCTAATAGCCACTGATGGACCTCTGCTCCATATGCTTATCTAATTCCCTTTTGAAGCCGTCCATGCTTGTAGCTGCCACCACTTCCTGTGGCAGTGAATTCCAAGTGTTAATCACTCTTTGGGTGAAGAAGTACTTCCTTTTATCCGTTCTAACCCGACCGCTCAGCAATTTCATGGAGTGCCCACGGGTTCTTGTATTGTGAGAAAGGGAGAAAAGTACCTCTTTCTCTACCTGCTCTTTCCCATGCATAATCTTATAAACCTCAATCATGTCACCCCTCAGTCGTCGTTTCTCCAAGCTAAAGAGCCCTAAGCGCCTTAACCGTTCCTCATAGGGAAAGTGTTCCAACCCTTTTATCATTCGAGTTGCTCTTTTCTGCACTTTTTCCAAAGCTATAATATCCTTTTTAAGGTGTGGTGACCAGAATTGCACACAGTATTCCAGATGAGGTCGCACCATTGATTTATATAGCGGCATTATGATATTGGCTGATCTGTTTACAATACCCTTCCTAATAATCCCCAGCATAGCATTGGCCTTCTTTATTGCAGTCACACACTGTCTCGACATTTTCAGTGAGTTATCTACTACAACTCCAAGATCTCTCTCTTGATCTGTCTCTGCCAGTTCAGACCCCATCAACGTGTATTTATAGTTAGGATTTTTGGCTCCAATGTGCATCACCTTGCACTTGGCCACATTGAACCCCATTTGCCATGTTGACGCCCACTCGCCCAACTTTGACAGATCCCTTTGGAGTGCCTCACAATCCTCACTGGTTTTCACCACCCTGAACAACTTCGTATCATCCGCAAATTTAGCCACTTCACTGCTTACTCCCAACTCCAAATCATTAATGAACAAGTTAAAAAGCAGTGGACCAAGTACTGATCCCTGTGGTACCCCACTGCTTACACCCCTCCACTGGGAGAACTGCCCATTTATACTCACTCTCTGTTTTCTATTAATTAGCCAGTTTTTGATCCATAAAAGGACTTGTCCTTTTATCCCATGATTTTTGAGCTTGCTTAGGAGCCTTTGATGAGGAACTTTATCAAAAGCTTTCTGGAAGTCAAGGTAAACAATATCTATTGGATCCCCCTTGTCCACATGTTTGTTCACCCCCTCAAAGAACATTAACAGGTTAGTGAGACAAGATCTTCCCTTACAGAACCCATGTTGAGTCTGCCTCAATAGGTTTTGTTCATCTATGTGCCTACTAATTCTTTCCTTAATAATGGTTTCCACCAATTTACCCGGTATCGACGTCAGACTGACAGGCCTGTAATTTCCCGGATCTCCTCTGGAACCCTTTTTAAAGATGGGAGTGACATTAGCTACCTTCCAGTCCTCAGGAATGGAGGCTGATTTTAAGGAGAGATTACATATTTTTGTCAGGAGATCCACAAGTTCACAATTGAGTTCTTTCAGAACTCTTGGATGTATGCCATCTGGGCCTGGTGATTTATCAGTTTTTAAGTTGTTTATCAGTTTTAGGACCTCCTCTCTCGTCACCTCAATCTGACTCAGGTCTTTCAACACCCCTCCCGAACTCAGCGGCTCTGGAGTGGGCAAGCACCTCTCATCTTCCACAGTGAAGACGGAGGCAAAAAATGCATTTAGCTTCTCAGCCATTTCCCTATCATCCTTCAGTACTCCTTTTACCCCTTGGTCATCCAAGGGCCCCACTGCCTCCCTGGCTGGTTTCCTGTTTCTAATGTATTTGAAGAAAGTTTTATTGTTGGTCTTTACATTTTTTGCTATATGCTCCTCATATTCCCTTTTTGCATGCCTGACCACAGACTTGCATTTTATTTGCCATAGCCTGTGTTCTGTTTTATCAGCCTCACTGTGACTAGCTTTCCACCGCTTAAAGGAATCCTTTTTACCTTTTACAGCTTCCCTTACTTTGTTTGTTAACCATGTAGGCTTTTTCTTATACCTGTTTGTGCCTTTCCTAACCTGCGGAATATATTTTATTTGAGCTTCTAGAATTGTAGTTTTAAACAGTTTCCAGCCAGGTGCAAGTGGAGGAGTGTGGAATCAAACCCGGTTCTCCCAGATTAGAGTCCGCGCACTTAACCGCTACACCAAACTGATGGTGCCGCCCCCTTGCAATGTTCAAGTTAGTTTCGGGCAGGCCGGTGAGTCGCGGAATCATGTAAAGGTCGGGGAAGGTGTCCTTCAGGTTGTTTGCAAAGGAGAGAAGTCTAAGAGCTGCTGCGGTACAAAGTAACTCGCCCGTGATCAGAGACTTCGAGACTCATTCCTTGATAGCTTAGTACACTGTTAAATATTAAATAGACCCCAGTCTGCCAGCGGGATTCTGGAAATGAAGAGATCAGCCTGCAGAGATGCTTGTTTACAACCAAGGTGATTTGCTTTCAGTACCACGGCCAGCTCCGTCCCCCTCGCCTCGAAGGGGCTGGGATGTGTCGGGATATCGCGCTGCGCAGCTTTCTCCCCGAAGGACTTTGTGAGTCTGCCCTAGAGGGGAACCGCGGAAAGGAACACAACTTGGAAACCGTTCGGTGAACTATTAGGTGGGAAAATTGTGCTGAGTTGTGGCTCTCTATCTGTTTGCGGCTTCGTGCCAACTCCGAGGCAGAATTATATGGTGTATTAAAAATAAAAAAATTAAGTTGCACAAGTGTGTGTGTGTGTGTGTGTTTTGCTCTGCTCGCCGAGGCTTATGGTTACTGCTCTCCCGGTAAGGTGAATTGCAATTTTCTGGTTCCAAGGGTTCTTTAATCCTCCTAACTGTAGCCTGCAAAGGAGAACTGCCTCATTTTATGTGCACGGGATTCCCAGTAGGCAAACATCGAATTAGCCAAATGGCTCTTGTAAATGGAAGAGGAGAGTTTTATAAGTGCCGGGGGGGGGGGTCGTCTACCTGAAGAAGAAGAGCCTTGTAGCTAACAAGCACGCTCTGAGCAGTCCAAGTCCGCCACATTTGTGTGTGTGTGTGTGTGTGTGTGTATGTGGGGTGGTGGTCTTGGAGCTTGGAAGCGAAGGCAGCTCTGTTTCTGAGGTGGGGTCTTTCAGGACAAACCCAGCTTTGAGACTACAGAGCTGATCACTTGGGCTGGGATGATTTGGAATTTCTCACCCTTGCTTATCCGAGCAAACAAGTCCCTGTTTGAATTTCTTTGGGGTGAATGGAAGCTATGGTTCTTTATTTTCACACAGTGGACTCACACTGGATTCCCCCCGTAAGACGCATGCATTTCCCAATGTTACCTGTGCAACAAGAAGAAGAGTTAGTTTTTATACTCCCCCATCTTAAGAGGGCTGTGGTGGCTCAATGGTTAAGACGCTGAACTGCAGACTGGAAAGTCTGTAATTCGGCAGTTCGAGACCCGAGTGCCGCATGACGGAGTGAGCTCCCGTCTCTGGTCCCGCTTCCTGCTAACCTAGCAGTTTGAAAGCAAGAAATTGCAAGTAGATAAATAGGTACCGCTTTGGTGGGAAGGTAACAGTGTTCTGTGCACCTTGGTGTCTAGTCATGCCGGCCACATGACCACGGAAACGTCTTCGGACAGTGCTGGCTCTCCGGCTTGGAAACGGAGATGAGTACTGCCCTCTGGAGTCAGATTCAACTGGCTTTCAAGCAAGGGAAACCTTTCCCTTTACCTACTACCTTAAGAAGCGGCTTATAATCGCCTTCCCTTCCTCTCTCCAAAACAGGCACCTTGTGAGGTAGGTGGGACTGAGAGAGCTCTGAGAAAACCATGACTGGCCCATGGTCACCCAACTGGCTTCATGTGGAGGAGGAGTGGGGAATCAAACCCAGTTCCCCGGATTGGAGTCCGCTGCTCTTAACCACTACACCACGCCGACTCTCAAGAATTCAGCATTGCACACAGCATGTATGTGAGATGTACAAAAGATTTCGTGGTATGCATAAATAACACACAAATGGTGCTGGAAAACTATTCAAGATGCATCCCCGATGCAAATGAATTCCCAAAGCCAGCAGTGAAAAGGGGAAGAGCTAAAACCATTGATGAGACTCTGTGTGTGTGTGTGTGTGTGTGTAAAGTACCAACTTATGGTGACCCCATAGAGTTTTCAAGGCAAGTGATTTCAAAGGTGAATTTTCATTGCTTTCCTCTGCAAAAATCTTCCTTGGTAGTCTCCCTTCCAAGTGCTGACCCTGCTTAGCTTCTGAGACCTAATGAGATCAAACTATACCCTACCAATCCGCATCCCGGCAAATATAGAAACAATCATAAAAAGAAACGAAATAAAAAACATTCCTTCATTTGTACTGTCAGGGCAATTCACCCAGCACAGAACTCAAACTGGATAATATCTGTCTGCAGCCAGTGGTTCATTATACAAATTAAGTTTTTTAAAAATGTGGCAATCTCAGCTCTCTAAAAACAGCAACACCGTCATAGCAACAAGCATTGCGTTACAGAGCCAAGGGAGGTACGGTGGGGAGTCACCCCACAAGCCCAAACAGAACCAGGCAAGCCTCCCTCTCTGCTTCCGATCGATTGCAAACCCTGGTCACGGCACGGTATACAAGATACATGAGCTTCATTCTGTAGCAAATGTGTTCCAATCAAAAGAAATATAATTTAAAGTCAGGTAAAATTCTAAATTAAGGTTTGACTTGCATGCTGAAATCAGGGAAATGAAGGGTCTCAGGTTTCCCGCACCATTAATCTTTCCAGCTGTTCGGTGCTTCATTTAAAGTTTGAGGCAGAATTGGGGGGGGAGGGGGAATAAGCAACCAGAGTTTCAGAAGTCAATGATATCTTTGGTGCATAGCAGGAGTATCTAATCTAACTGCTTGGAAAGGATTCCTGAGAAATCCAGCTCTTTATGTTTGTGTCCTTTATAAAGTTCATATCTCCGCTACCTGGCATTATATTTTATGACACTCTGGGCCTAGCCCAACAAGGTCTCATTTATGTCAGACCTGGCCCTCATAACAAATGAGTTCGACACCCCTGTTGTAGGGTTTTCAAGCAAGAGATGTTCAGAGGTGGCTTGCCATCGCCTGCCTCTGCGTAGCAACCCTGGACTTCCTTGGTGGTCTCCCATCCACGTACTAACCAGGGCCGACCCTGCTTAGCTTCCAAGATCTGATGAGATCGGGCTGGCCTGGGCCATCCATGCCAAGGCCAGCATAACCTACTTCCCAGGATCTGGGGGAAGATCAAATGAGGATGGGAAAACCACCGAGGTCCTTGCAGGAGGAATGGGATACAAATGTATTGGATAGGCGGAACTCCACCAGGCAATCCTGAAGGATACATGGCCATTTGTAGCTGTTGAGTGGTCCAGGAGAATCAACAGGATTACGCTCCCCTTCGATGAGTGTCCCGGGAAAGATCACCCAACAGAATGACCAAGGCCATTTCAGTCCCCAAAACTGAAACTTGACGATAAGGCTACCCCATTTGCACATGTAAGTCATTCCTTAACGTTGTCGTCCTCAGAATATGCATGGCAGTGTTCCCTCTAAGCTGAGTTAGCGTGAGCTAGCTCACAGGTTTTTAGCCTCTGGCTCACACATTTTCGTCTCCGCTCAGGAAGGAGGGCTCCAGAGCAAACTAATTTATGCAGCAGCCGGATCGCTCGGTCACAACTTTAATGCCAGTAGTAGCTCCCAAAGTAGAATTTTCGCTCACAAGACTCCACGGCTTAGAGGGAGCATTGGAAGTCGTTTTCTCCCTTTTGCGCACACGCAAGTCGGGTTTCCTGCAAAGCTCAGCCTCAGCTGCTCAGTTTCATTTCTTCACCCGATATGGTGGTTACAGGGATGCTTTATATAAAAAAAGTCTCTGATTAAAAAAAAAAACCCTAACCTTCTCAGAGCTATCTAAATCCAATTCAGCTTGATCTCGATGCTTAATTATATCATTTTGAACTCCTTCCAAGCTAATCTACTGAAACTTCTAACTCCTCAATCATCTAAAGAGACGTCTTATCCCACCTTTGATCCCTTTTGCTGATCTGACTCTGTATGTGCTGTTTAATAATAGCACCATCCTTCTCTCCTGGAAATAAAGCCGCTCGATTTTTTTTAGATAAGCATACAAGAGTGTGCAGGGATGGGGTGAGACACTGGAGGTCGGGACTGCCCCTTGTTTCTCAGGGGGGAAACCCAATCCTGGAAAAACAGACTCGGGATTCCCTATCAGACCCAGAAAAAGAAGAGTTGTTTTTTGTGCCCCACTTTTCTCTACCTTAGGAGCTGCGGTGGCTCAAGTGGTTAAGACGCTGAACTGCAGGCTGTGGAAGGTTGGTAGTTCAGCAGTTCGAGACCTGGGTGCCGCAAGACGGAGTGAGCTCCCGTCTCTAGTTCCAGCTCCTGCCAACCTAGCAGTTCGAAAGCAAGAAATTGCAAGTAGGTAAACAGGTACCACTTTGGTGGGAAGGTAACAGCGTTCCATGCGCCTCGGTGTTTAGTCATGCCGGCCACATGACCACGGAAATGTCTTCAGACAGCGCTGGCTCTTCGGCTTTGAAACGGAGATGAGCACCGCAACCCTAGAGTCGGATTCGACTGGCTTTCGAGCAAGGGAACCTTTACCTTTTTACCTTTCTCTACCTTAAGGAATCTCAAAGTGACTTACCATCACCTCCCCTTCCTCTCCCCACAACATGTGAGGTAAGTGGGACTGAGAGAGTTCTGAGAGAACTGTGACTGGCCCCAGGTCACCCAGCAGGATTCACATGGAAGAGGAGTGGGGAATCAAAACCTGGTTCTCCACATTACAGTCTTACAACAACATTCTGGCTCTCACCAATGCCAAAAAAACCATTAGTCTGGCATGCCAGTTGGAAGTGATAAGAATGTGGAATCTAGGGACAAACCAAGCCCACTTGTCTCACTTTTTGATCATCTTAATATATGTCAAAAGTAATCTATGACTGTGGCTCAGTGCTAGAGCACCTGCTTTGTATGTAGAAGGTCCCAGGTTCAATCCCTGGCCTCTCCAGACAAAAGTCACAGCTAATAAGTGAGGTGAAAGACCTCCCTTGACAGACAAAATCTGAGTCCAGTAGCTATTTAAATCCCAATCTCAGAAGCTAAGAAGAGTCAGCATTGGTTAGTGCTCTGATGGGAGACCACCAAGGAAGCCCAGGGTTGCTTTGGGGGGGCAGGTGATGGTCAACCACCTTTGAAAGTCTCTCACTTTGAAAACCCTATGGGGTCACCGTAAGTCAGTTGTGACTCCATGGCCCTTTCCACCACCAAATAAGAAGATAAGAAAACCCCTCCTCAGTTGGACCAAAGGTCTATCCCAGTATCCTGTTTCCTGCTTTAGTCTATGAGATGAGTCCAGGAAGCCCTGAGGCAAGAGATGGAGCCAATGGCTACTAGCCAACATGACTAGAGGAAGCCTTCATGTCCACAGGCAGTAAGCCCTGAAAACATCTGGGGAAGGCCTTGGCCTCCATGCCCTTTTGTTGGTCCTCCAGAGGAACAGGTTGGCCACTGTGTGAGACAGGAGGCTGAACTAGATGGACCACTGGTCTGATTCAGCAGGGCTCTTCTGATGTTCATATCAGAGGAAGGCCTTGGTCTCTATACCCTGTTGGTCCTTCAGAGGAACTGGTTGGCCACTGTGAGAGGCAGGATGCTGGACTCCATGGATCACTGGTCTGATTCAGCAGGGCTCTTCTGATGTTCATATCAGAGGAAGGCCTTGGTCTCTATACCCTGTTGGTCCTTCAGAGGAACTGGTTGGCCACTGTGAGAGGCAGGATGCTGGACTCCATGGATCACTGGTCTGATTCAGCAGGGCTCTTCTGATGTTCATATCAGAGGAAGGCCTTGGTCTCTATACCCTGTTGGTCCTTCAGAGGAACTGGTTGGCCACTGTGAGAGTCAGGATGCTGGACTCCATGGACCACTGGTCTGATCCAGCAGGGCTCTTCTGATGTTATGTTTAATGGCCCTCCCCTGCTGTTACTACTCTACCCTGTAACTCAGAATGCTAAACATTGTGGGCTGAGTTCAGTCTTCTCAGCGTGAGGGAGTCAGTTCTCATCTTCCCGCTTGCAATCATGGTTCCTGATACTTTAATCATTCGGTTCTTTGTGCCAAGCAAGGCCCTTCCGATCAATCAGAACTTTGAAGTTTTGTTATAAAAATGTAAATGCATGGCTAAATTAATCTTTTCTTCTGCCTTAAAATGCGTCCGTTCCTTGCCCGCTCCCTCTGGCGCATGGACGTGTTCAAAAGCGGAAACGACAGATGATAACACTTAGCGAGATCCAGACTTCACTCTGTTTTCGCAGGTAAGCCACTCATTTGCCGCCACCCCCCTGTCTGATTGCTGTTTTTATACTTCTGCATCTCCCCCCCCCAATTGGCATCACCTTGCCGCTATTCCTAGATACAAGGATCT
Organism: Gekko japonicus; assembly: GCF_001447785.1. Taxonomy (NCBI): domain Eukaryota; kingdom Metazoa; phylum Chordata; class Lepidosauria; order Squamata; family Gekkonidae; genus Gekko; species Gekko japonicus. The sequence continues at coordinate 285,642 of NW_015165839.1, read as the reverse complement.
GATTTGGGTAAAGGGGGAGGAGGAGGTGGAATGCTCCCTTGATTTTGCTTCTAAAAATAAAAGATGAAGCACCCATGTTGTTCTCAAGGAAACATCTCCACTCTTTTCCCCTCCACCCCCCCTCTTTTGCTAATGACGTCTTAATTGCATCAGATGCAAACACCAAAGGAAGGGGAGAAGGAAACTTTTTAAAAAACAGGGCGACGAGGAACAGAATATCACCATTCCTGAGTAGTAAATTCCCCCTCTCATTATAGAAGAGGAGGAGGAGGAGGAGGAGGAGGAGGAGGAGGGTTCAAGCTAATATTCAAACCTGAACTATAAATTTGACCTCAGGGCATGTCTTCTGCATTTCATCTTTATATTTCCACATCCAATGGAAATATTGTATTACAAAACCCCAAATATTATAATTTACTTTATCACCTGCCTTTTTCACCGAGACCGAAGGCAGATTGCACAGTACAGTAGCCAAGTGAGTGAGTTAAATAAACTATAAAAAGGTAAAGGTAAAGGTTTCCCTTGCTTGAAAGCCAGTCGAGTCCGACTCTAGGGTTGCGGTGCTCATCTCCGTTTCAAAGCCAAAGAGCCAGCGCTGTCCGAAGACGGTTCTGTGGTCATGTGGCCGGCATGACTAAACACCAAGGTGCACGGAACGCTGTGACCTTCCCACTGAAGTGGTACCTATTTATCTACTTGCAATTTCTTGCTTTTGAACTGCTAGGTTGGCAGGAGCTGGAACTAGAGACGGGAGCTCACTCCGTCATGCGGCACCCGGGTGTTGAACTGCTGAACTACTGACCTTCCACAGCCTGCAGTTCAGCGTTTTAACCACTTCATGCAGCACCCGGGTCTCAAACTGCTGAACTACCGACCTTCCACAGCCTGCAGTTCAGCGTCTTAACCACTTGAGCCAGCGCACCTATAGGGTGAATGAATGAAATGAGGCCCAAAAGCAGGGATGAACCTGGGAAGATCCCGGTAGCAGCAGGGGATTCCCTTTCCTGAGCTTCTGCTGCCCACCGACATTTCCTCCGATTCCTAGAGTTTCCAGTGATTCCTAGAGTTACCCTCCTTCACTTCTGGGATTTCCCCCATTACCCACTGCTACTTCCAGTGATTGATAGAGTTTCCATTGATTCCTAGAACTTACCCTCTTCCACTTCTGGGATTTCCCCAGAAGTGATGTCATCACTCTGCCCGTGCCTCCCCCCTGCCACGTCCACATCCCCAGCCCTGACGCTGAACTAGAAAAGAAAAGAAAAGCAGATTATCCATAACTTAGACATGCACCCAGAAAGCTCCACTTTGCAGCCAGATGACCAAACCGTGGCGTTTGTTCCCATAGAAGGAACGGGGCTTCCGCAACGTATTCTCCCGTCCGCCTGTGCCTTGGCCGTGGGAGCCACGTCCATGAAACGTCTGCTTTGGATTCAGTGCCTTTAAGGAGCTGCAGAGAGGTGAGAAGAATCCCCCCCCCCGCGGAGGACCAGAAGAAAAGGGTTCTGCTGATTAAATTTTCCATCTGTTTGGAGCATCGCTGCCTCTTCCAGCTTCCTGGGAGCCAGACTCAAACGAGGCCAACAGCCGTCTTGGGAAAGATGACAGCTTTATCAGCGTGTCCCCCCCTTCCCCCGCCCACCGCTGGCAGTGTTTTTGCTGATGAGTCATTCAAATCCTCTCATGCCAGAGACTGGAGCAGCTTGATCTATATCCCTGCCATGGCTGCCTCGCCAAGGGCATCGGTGCGTAGCAATCCACTGGAGGAGCACAACTAGCGAGAGGAGACTCCGCTGAGTAAAGGAAAAGTAGAGGGGGCATGCTAGGGGGGATGGGCTGCGGCACCTCTGGGTGCATCGATGAGGGTTGCCAGGTCCATTTGGGCTACGAACGGGGAATGGGGGGGGTAGGGTTGCCAGATCCAGGCTGGGAGACTCCTGGAGACTTGGGGGTGGAGCCTGGGGAGGACAGGAACCTCTGCAGGGTGCAAGGTCCTGGAGTCCACTTTCTTCAGGGCAACTGATCTCCATAGTCCAAAGATGAGCTGTAATTCCAGGGGATCTCCAGGTCCCACCTGGAGGCTGGCATCCCTAGTTACTGACCCAGAGCTATCCAGGTCTGTTATACAGGTCCCTGGAGTTCAGTAGCTCTAGAATTTTCGACAGTGACCCAGTGGGGTGGAATTCAGAAGACTTGCTTTGAACACATGAAGCTGCCTTGTTCTGAGTCAGATGATCTCGGTCTACCAAGGTCGGACTGGGGACTTTGAACCTTTGTTGTTGTTCAGTTGCACAGTCGAGTCCGACTCTTCGCGACCCCATGGATCATCTCCCGCCAGGCCCTCCTGTCTTCCGCCGTCCTCTGAAGTTGGCTCAATTTCATGTTCGTTGCATCGATGACACTGTCTAACCATCTCATCCTTTGCCGTCCCCATCTTCTTTGACCTTCAATCTTTCCCAGCATCAGGGTCTTCTCCAGTGAGTGCTCCCTTCTCATTTGGTGGCCAAAGTATTTGAGCTTCAGTTTCATTATCTGGCCTTCCAGGGAACAGTTAGGGTGGATTTCTTTTAGGATTGACTGATTTGATCTTCTTGCAGTCCAAGGGACTCTCAAGAGTCTTCTCCAGCACCATAGTTCAAAAGCATCTATTCTTCGGCGCTCGGCCTTCCTTATAGTCCAACTCTCGCAGCCATACATGACTTTGAACCTAGGCCTCCCAAATAGTAGGCCCATACTGACCACTGTACATGGCTGTCTCTCTGTTCTCGCACTGCCTCATAGGAGTCGTCGTTATTTTTCTGGGGAAGACTATAGTTTTGTTTGCATGCAAACACTCCAGTTTAGTTTTATAGACTCCCCGCTCCAGGCAACGTGGGGGCATCAGCAACAAACTATTGCAAAGGTGTCAATGTTTTAAGCATGTTTGTATTTTGAGTTAAAAAATCTATATGTCTAATCGCCAAGGGTCCCTCTGCGTGCGGATATCTAATTCTGCACACTGGGACCACATGGAGAGTAAACAGATTTTCCTGCACACTTGGGGCACTGGCCTGGAGAAAAAAATTGCTTTCTGACCCCAAAGTGGCGCTCAGCATTTCCCTGGGTGTGTGAGAAAGGGCCACGAGAACTAAGCACTGAGGCAACCCTTCCTGCCCTCCCTTCTCGTGATCTGCCTAAGTTCACAGAATCAGCATTGCTGTCAGATGGTCATCCAGCCTCTGTTTGAAAACCTCCAAAGGAGGAGAGCCCACCACCTCCAGAAGAAGCTGTTCCACTGAGGAACTGCTCTGTCAGGAAGTTCTTTCTAATGCTGGCTGAAAACTCAATTTAATTTCAACCCGTTGGTTCTGGTCCGATCTTCTAGGGCAGTGATGGCAAACCTTTTAGAGACCGAGTGCCCAAACTGCGACCCAAAACCCACTAATTTATCGCAAAGTGCCAACACGGCAATTTAACCTGAATACTGAAGTTTTACTTTAGAAAAAACAACCCACACATTAACTTAAGATGATCCAAACAAAGTAAGGAAAGCAATCCCAAATGCTTTCATTTACTTAAAATTATTTGGCAGAGAATTTGACACTTTAATGATGGTCTGGGCCTGGCTGGGGCGATGGCACGCGTGCCCACAGAGAGGGCTCTGAGTGCCACCTCTGGCATCCGTGGCACAGTGGGTATATCCCACTGTCTTAACATCCGAACTGTGTCAGTTCGAGCCCCGCGCTGGTGTGAGCAGCCAGCCTGTTGCCCCCAGCTCATCGTCCACCTAGCGATTCGAAAGCCTCGGCGAGTAGATAAAATGGGAACTACTCCTTAG
>NW_015165839.1:239139-281578 GCF_001447785.1 Gekko japonicus | reverse complement strand
ATTATTATTATTATTATTATTATTATTATTATTATTATTTCCCCACCACTGTTCTAGGGCAAAAGAAAACAACCCCGTCCTTCAAGTACTTGAAGGCAGATATCATATCACCTCTCAGTATATTATAAGCATACTCAGATGGTGGCTACCAGCATGATCTAGCAGTGGTGTCAGACACAGATGTAGGAGGACCAGGTTCGAATCCCCGCTCTGCCAGGAAAGCCGGCTGGGTGACCTCGGTCCAGTCACACACTCTCAACCCAACCTACCTCACAGGGTTGCTGTGAGGATAAAATGAATGAGAGGAGAATGATGTAAGCCATTCTGGGTCCCTATCCGAGAGACAGGCGGAGCGTAAAGGAAAGGAATGAATTCCTAGCCACCTGCGGCGCTCAGCGTTGTCACTGGTGCCCCTGCCAAACACCTCCATGGAAGTTGCAAACATTTGTCCGTGCAATCATTTGGGAAATCGTAACATTTGAACAGAACCAGATAACCTGTGAAATGGGGCGTCATTCCTAGGCCACAGCTGCTTACAAGTTAGGGCCCTTTCTTCTGAGAGTCCCATGCCAACCTCCAGGTGGGGGCTGGAGATCCCCAAAATTTACAACTGACAGACCGGGACCTAGAGAGCTCTCAGAATTATCTCCAGAAGACAGAGATCAGTTTCCCTGGAGACAATGGCTGTTCTAGGGGTGGAGTGTATGGCATTTATACCCCACTGAGTCCCCTCCCCTCCCTAAAACCCATCATCAGGGCCCTGCGGGATTTATTAAAATTCCGCAGGGCCTGCAAGGTGGAGCTCTTCCACCAAGCATTTGGGTGAGATTCCACATTTAATGGTCTACCATCAAGCCACGAAAGCTATCCCTACAGTCTACTTTGGCCGCCTGTTTAACACCTATGCCCATATTATAGAACAAAATGCTAAAGAACAAGATACCAGTCGCTGTTTTCTCTTATGGTGGTCGATAAGAAGAAGAGGAGGAGGAAGCAGAGGAGGAGGAGATTGGATTTAAACCCCACCCTTCACTCGGAGTCTCAGAGCGGCTTACAAACTCCTTCCCCTTCCCCTCCCCGCAACAGACACCCTGTGAGGTAGGTGGGGCTGAGAGAGCTCGGACAGAAACTGCTCTTTTTTCAAGAACAGCTCTGTCAGAACTATGGATTGCCCAAGGTCATCCAGCCAGGTGCACGTGGAGGAGTGGGGAATCAAACCCCTTTCTCCCAGATTAGAGTCCGCACTCCTAACCACTACACCAAACTGGCTGAGATGGGCAGCTTTTCCATCTCATGTACGTTGTATTTTAAATGATCTGACGATTTTAATTTGTTTAAATTGTTTTATTGTCCCTGAAGCCAAATAGCCTGGCGGGGTATAAATCAAATAAAGAAATACATCCCACCCTTTCCAGGCTCTGCCTCCAAATCCCCAGGAATTCCCCAACCTAGAGTTGGTAGCCCTAAAACAGAAAAATTGGCAGCTTCAGAGAGTGGACTATATGGCCGGTTTGGTGTAGTGGTGAAGTGTGTGGACTCTAGTCTGGGATAACCGGTCTTGATTCCCCACTCCTCCACTTGCACCTGCTGGATGACCTTGGGCAAGCCGTAGTTCTGTCAGAGCTGTCCTTGAAAGGGCAGTTCCTGTCAGAGCTCTCTCAGCCCCACCTACCTCACAGGGTGTCTGTTGTGGGAAGGGGAAGGGGAAGGAGTTTGTAAGCCGCTCTGAGACTCCGAGTGAAGGGTGGGGTTTAAATCCAATCTCCTCCTCCTCTGCTTCCTCCTCCTCTTCTTCTTATCCGCCTCTTCTTCTTCTTCTTCTTCTTCTTCTTCTTCTTCTTCTTCTTCTTCTTCTTCTTCTTCTTCTTCTTCTTCTTCTTCTTCGTCATCGTCTTCTTCTTCTTCTGAGGTCCCGCCCTCCCCAAACTGACCCCACTGCCAGACTTCTCCATATTTCTCCTTGAAAAGTACGTAGACGGAGAGTGATTTCAGCAAAGCATACTTTATTCTATCCGGAACAAGACGACTTTGGCCGGCTCACAGGCCAGCTTATACCCCCCAAGAAACTGCCACCAGTGTTCCCTCTAAGCTGAGTTGGTGGGAGCTGGCTCACGGTTTTTTAGCCCCCGCTCACACATTTTTGTCCGAGCTCAGGAAGGAGGGCTCCAGAACAAACAAAGTTATGCAGCAGCCAAATCGCTCACTCACAACTTTAATGCCAGGAGCTCACAAAGTAGGATTTTTGCTCACAAGACTCCACTGCTTAGAGGGAACATTGACTGCCACCCAAAACACACCCCTACTTCCCTATAGGTTATTTACAGTGGCTGAGAGTCCCATAGGCTCTCAGCGGGGAACCTAGCCCCCTGATTGGAGCGGGCTAGGATCCGCATAGTCCATTGTCTCTTGGAGCGAAGCTCTGCTTTGTCTCTGGACTTGTCTGGACTTGTCTGGACTGGATACATTACACCCCTCAACCAAGGCCAGGCTGATGCCAGGGCCCTTCCCCAGGGGCAAAAGCAAAAAGCACAGCCTCCTCCCCGCAACCGGCTTCTCATTCCGTAACACTTCAGCGCTTCCTTCTCTGCCGGCAAGAGTGACAAGCTGTTCCAGTCCTCCCGCAGATGGTTAGAGAAACTTAATTGCGCCCACAAAAACTGCTGACAGAGCCAACCTCCGTCCTCTCAGCTTGTAATTGCTATTGACCTGGTGCTCCGCAGCCCCGAAGGTGCTCAGCATCCCAAGTCCGGCCGGACCGGGCCTCCATCTCCCCTCTCCTCCTTGACGCTCTGCGGCTGTTTGCATCGGCTTTGCTCCAGGGGCCAGGGGTCTTTTTGTAGAAAAAGCCCAGCAGGAACTCATTAGTATAATAGGCCACACCCAACAGCAGGAACTCATGACAGCACAGCTCATTAGCACATTAGGCCGCACCCCCATGTTACCAGAAGTGTGGTCATCCAGTCACGCCCACCTTTTGCTTCTTATTCTGTTTACCTTGTTTGTTGTCAAAACCCAGGGCCTTTTTTGTAGCAGGAACCCCTTTGCATGTTGGGCAACGCCCTCCTAAGGTAGCAAATCCTAATGAGTTCCTGCTGTTGGGTGTGGCCTATTATGCTAATGAGCTCCTGCTGGGTGTGGTCAACTTGGGAGCCAGCCGGAACTCCGTTCCTGTGCGTTCCTGCCCCAAAATAGCCATGCTCCAGGCTCCTCCCTGCCCCTACAAGGTGGAAGCAAACCCATCAACACCAAGCAGGAAAGAGGAGTGGGACGGGCCTTTGTTCCAGAGAAGATGAAGTGAGAAAGGGAGCCAGGCGGAACGGCAGAGATCTGATAAGTGGGCCGGGAGAGCACTGTGTGCATGAAGCAAGTTCAGGGAAAGGCCAGGCAGGGAGGGGTGAGCCATTCAACAGCAGAGTCTCAGAGCAGCTTACAAACCCCTTTCTCTTCCCCTCCCCACAACAGACACCCTGTGAGGTAGGCGGGTTCAAGAACAGCTCCGACAGAACTATGGCTTGCCCAAGGTCATCCAGCAGGCGCAAGTGGAAGAGTGGGGAATCAAACCCGGTTCTCCCAGATTAGAGTCCGCGCACTTAACCACTACACCAAACTTAACCATTAACCACTTAACCATTTGTGCTGGAAGCTGAAGCAGATAAAAGCCACCCTGCCCCAAGGAGCTCAAGATGGCACTCATTGTTTTCCTGGGGGGTGGCGGAAAGTGCCGTCAAATCGCAGCCGCCTTATGGTGACCCCGCAGGGTTTTCAAGGCAATAGACAAACAGAGGCAGTTTGCCATTCAAAACAGTTCAAAAGCAAGAAATTGCAAGTAGATAAATAGGTACCACTTCAGTGGGAGGGTGTGTTTAGTCATGCCCGGCCACATGACCATGGAACTGTCTTTGGACAGCGCTGGCTCTTCGGCTTTGAAACGGAGATGAGCAACCCTAGAGTCGGATTCGACTGGCTTTCGAGCAAGGGAGACCTTTACCTTTACATTTAGGAAGAGAAGTGCAAGTCCTCTACCTGAAACCCTGGAGAGCTCCTACCAGACTGAATAGACAATACTGCCTTTGATGGACCAGTGGTCTGATTTATGTGTTCCTGTGATCTATTTGATCCAGTGCTACTTATTGTTTTATCTGCAGCCAGATATCCTGGAGAAGAAGAAAGGGGAAGCAGCAAACCCATCTCCCTTGGCCTGCATTCACCGATTTAGAAACACAGAGCTGGAAGCAGGGCTATTTTTGGGCAGGAACGCACAGGAACGGAGTTCCGTCTGGCTCCCAAGTTGACCATGCCCAGCAGGAACTAATTGGCATAATAGGCCACACCCAACAGCAGAAACTCATTAGGATTGGCTACATTAGGGGTGTGTGGCCTAACATGCAAGGGAGTTCCTGCTACAAAAAAGGCCCTGGGTTTTGACAACAAACAAGGTAAACAGAATAACAAGCAAAAGATGGGTGTGGCTGGATGAGCACACTTCTGGTAACATGGGGGTGTGGCCTAATGTGCTAATGACCTGTGTTGTCAGGGGTGTGGCCTAATATGCCAATGAGTTCCTGCTGTTGGGTGTGGCCTATTATGCTAATGAGTTCTGGCTGGGCTTTTTCTACAAAAAGAGCCCTGGCTGGAAGGCATCCCAAAGGGTCATGTAGCCCCACCCCCACCCCGAGCAATGCAGGAAATTCACAGCTACCCCCTACTCCCCCAGTGACTCCACTCTATGCCCAGAGGAAGGCAGAAAACCTACAGGATCCCTGGACCAATCTTGGCCTTCTTGACCCCAAAGTGGCAATTGGCCTTACCCTGGGCATATAAGAAACGACCAAGAGAGCTGAGCACTGGCTCATCCCTTCCTGCCCTCGCTCTCGTTCTCTGCCTAAAGTCACAGCGGAGTTGTGTGTTTCTTGAACCAAAGTAGAAAATAAATATAACATATACACACAGATTCGGTTCCAAAACCAAATATATGGCTCCCCAGTTTCTTTAATACCCCCCCTCTCATAATTTCCCATCAGAGTTACTTTATTCATCTGCAAAACTTCCCAAAGCCTTATTCAGCAGTTCATGGCAGGCACTTCAACTGATTTCCATGTCTTTGCGATGCTCAGCTCTGTCGGGATAATTAGGCTCCTTACCAAGTCTCTCTGCATGCTATTAACCTGATCTTTTGACAGTCCCCCCCACCCACCCCAAATGCAGCGGAGAAAGTCAAGTCCTGTCATCTTAGGAAAACTGGGCTGTATCCTACCACTCAGCCCTTCTAATAGCACTGCCGTCCTCTAGAGCAAGAATTCTTCCTCTGATGTGAGAGTCTCTTAAGTAGAGCAGAGAGGCAAGATAACACCTGTAATTTCATTTTTTTTTAAAAAAATGTATACTATCCGATGTATATCATGTCCTCCCCATTTTGGGAACACTTAAAGGCATTTTCTCAGCTCTATTTTAGGTACAGCCCTGCCAGTATGTCATTTTCTTACAGATATAGAATTCTGTATTCCCAGTTTTCATCCATAAATTATACTCCCTCCAAGTTATATTCTCCTATAATATATGCCTGTTAATTGGAAAAGCCCCAAGAATTTCACTGTTCAAGTAACTTTCCTCTGGTTGAGCAATCCGGCCTCCTATTTCATACCCTCCAACATTTCACACATGCAAATATGTTATCTTCCCCATGCGCCAGACAACTTTCTGATCTCTCCTTCCACTATTATACAAGGTTTGCTTTCAAGAACTGTCTCTGATGCTGATCTGAAAGTCAAGATGACCATAGCCCTCGAAGAAAAGAAAAAAATAACTGGCCTTCAGTATATTTTCAAAATATACCACAGCAGAGATGCAGGGTATCAAATGGTAGACTGGCCACCCGGTAGCACCTCTTGTGTGTGTTTTGCACTTTGTGTTCCTGTTGAAGATGCCCAGAAATCTCAGCCTTTATTCTGCCCATTGGGCACCATCAGGGAGTTTATTTTTCGCCAAGCATTTCGGCTGTTCACAAGCAGTCTGAACCTGTTCACTTTTCAATATTCTCATAATACCACAGAGTACAGTGTAATGCAATTGGAAGTACTTCATGCATGTGTGTTATAATCCACCTCCAATGGGAGTTTCAGTTTCCTTCCTTTCCCCCATATATTCAGCAGCCAAATCTCATAAAGAAGGGGCAGGTTAATTACCAAGCCAGTGATTATAAACCCAGTGTTTTTAAAGTCTCACTGTTTGGTGTTCAAGTCTGTGTTACCAGTAAAGCCATTTTGTACATGCTTGTTTTCATAATCCTATGGGAGTCATATTCCCCCCACCCGGGTCATTTCATTACTGGACCCAACTATCCATGACCCTGATGGATCACCTAGCCCACAGATGCAAATGCAGCTAGCAGGGATGAAGGAAAAGAATCTGAAATGCTACAGCTACTGTGCCGCCACAAAGCTGTTCAGCAGCTATTCGAGGCCAACTGCAGTGAGGCTGACAATCTCAATGGATTCTGTGCCTCCCTGCATTTGGATGCATCTACCTGCAGGGAAAAAATGAGTGCAACAAGCCAGTCAGTTGGTTTGCTTTTTGTGTGGACGCCTCAGCATTCCTGATTGTCAAACTCGCTTTCCATTTTATTGCTCGCTTGCCATAGAAGTCAGGAGGGGGATCAGGAGAGTGTCAATTTTAAATGCTTTCCGCTTTCAGATGCTTTGAAGTAGATTGTAGATTAGCATGCCTGGGAACATCCACAGGCTTTGAGTCTCATCTTACACTGTCTGGTTTTTGTCTATGTGTGTGTGGGGGGGAGTCACTGAGGTGGGAATACAGAGCCATTGGTTTGGGCGGGTGGAATACCTGGGGGTGACTGGCTTGCTTGTGACCTTTTGAACCTTGTATATCTATTGCTTTCATGCCTCCCTCTTCAGTTCTAACACAGCCAACAAGGAGGCTGGATCCTATCAATGTCTCGATAAACTTTTCGTTCTTCTGAATGACTGTTGTTGTGAACTGATTTCCCCAAGAGTCTGACACTGATTCTTTCTGGATATTTTCTAAGGATCTTGCTGAATTCCATGCACTAGTCCATGTTTGGCTTGGGGGACATTCCTGGGCTGGGATATCTTGTTACCCCTCCCTGAAATCTAATTGTGTGTCAGGATTGTCCTTTGGATATTTAAGGGGAGATGCTTTGTTAGCATGATGGGGGGTGGGGGGACCTAGCCAGTTCTGCCTCCCAAACCCTGTAGCTGTTTACATTCCCCTGTTCCACACTTAAAAGCGACATTTCCAAATTGCCTCCAGAACGTGCCAGAAGCCCAACTAATGAAACCACCCAAGCTGGTGTGAAGAAGGGATGCCAGTTTGACATTATCAGAGGAAGGAGGAGCGACCAGAGGGTGGCCACGAAAATGAATTTATGAATCAGCTCCCCAGCATTTACTTTAAAATTATGTCCGCGGAGCCTCTCGCACAAAGAAACCATAAATCCCTCCCAGAGCAATGAACTCGGAATGAACCTGAGAGCGAGCCCTAATAAATATGCCTCTCTCCAAACACAATCTGCTAATCTGATCAAACCGGGAATCTTTCAATTAGCCCAGCAGCCATGAATTTTCTGATTGAGAAGACACAGAGAGCCAAATGGAATACTGAACTGACAAAGGGAGTACCTAATCTCGAGTTCTGAGGTGACAAATCTCACCGTTTGGAGCTGACGGGGGAGGATTCCCTCCCCCCCTCCCCCGCTTGGGGAATATTTAAGGATGGGGACCCCCCCACACCCACACAGACACACAACCTGCAGTCTGAAATGGCATAACCCGGGAGGGGCTGCATGGTGCATTTCTAGGCATTTTGTGTGATCTCTACAGCACGCAAGGGGGAAGCACTGCAGACCAGTCAGGAAGATGAGCCTGCTTGTAAAGAGCAAAGCTCTCCATCAGCAAGGTGGTAGGCAAATGGGGATTCGTGGCCTGTGTTAATAATGCCTGATCTCAGCAAATGGAGGCCGAACATTTTCCTTGTCCCCTTTTCTTTAGGGGAGATTCCTTGCTCTTCTTGATCCAGATAAAAACAGTGAGATTAAAGGCACAGTGCAAGGGAGGCCAGTGGATTCCCTGGAGTTACAGCCAGGGGTCATTTCCTGTGGGAGCGCACAGGAGCGGAGCTCCGACAGTAAGGAGCCCAGGGGGCGGGCACATGCAACAAGCCCCACCCCCTGCTCCCAGCAGCCCTCAGTCAGAGCAAAAAGCAGCCAGGTAAGTTGCACACACACACCCCTGCCTTCAGGTACAAGGTCTCCTTCCTCTGTGAGGGCAGATCTACATGCCCCCCCCCCATAGCTAGCAATCCAGAAGAGTCCAGTGGCACCTTTAAGGCCAAGGTTTATTCAGGTACAAGCTCTCCCTCCTCTGTGAGGGCAGATTCTGCGTCCCCCCCCCCATAGCTAGCAATCCAAAACAGTCCAGTGGCAACGTCCAGTGGCACCTTTAAGACCAAGTTTTATTCAGGCACAAGCTCTCCCTCCTCTGTGGAACAGCGCCCCCTCCCCCCCCCCCCCCGAATAGCTAGCAATCCAAAACAGTCCAGTGGAGCCTGAGCGGTGGTTGTTGCCTTCTGACACACTTCCGGTGATTTCAGGGGGTGTGGCATATGCAAATAAGTTGTGCTAATGAGTTATGCTAATGAGCTCCTGCACCTCTTTTTCTATGAAATGACCCCTGCATAAGCACATGTGGAGACTGGTATTTATATAAGACAGACTTTCTCCCATCAGTCCCTGACAAGTGTGGGCCAAACCGGGCCGTTTGGGCTCCTGTCGTTTTTTTAATTTCTTAGGGCATTTTCCACACGTGACAAGAAAAGACATTGGAGTCGGACTCTGGGTTGGCCAAACCAGCTCTTAAGCCTATCTAGAAGCCTTATGAGTCTGGGTGTGGCTCTACTGAAGTTGATGCCATCTGGGTCAATCTGACTGGCAACACCTGTCGTTCCTACCTTGATGAACTGATAGCAGGCCCCACGGTGTGCAGCTGTTCCTTGGGCTGGGTGGGGCTGGTTGAGTCCGGCAGGTGCTGCTTGCCCTGGCAACGTATTCTAGTTATTGTCTTTACTCTTTGTTTGCAACCGGAGTCATAAACAGCAAAGGGCTGCCAGCTCTGGGTTGGGAAATGCCTGGAGACTTTGGGGGCGGGGTTTGGGAAGGGGAGGGGCCTCGGTGGCGCATAATGCCATGGAGTCCACCTTCCAAAGTGGCCAGTCTCTTCAGGTGAATGAGAGGGTTGCAAGGTCTGGGCTGGAAAAATACCTGGAGGCTTTGGGGGCGGAGCCAGGAGAGGGCGGGCTTTTGGGGAGGGGCCTCACCAGGGTACAATAATCAGGGCTCTTTTTGTAGCAGGAACTCCTCTGCATATTAGGTGACACACCCCTAATGTATCCAATCCTCCAAGAGCTTACAGTAGCCCCTGTAAGAAGAGCTCTGTAAGCTCTTGGAGGATTGGCTACATTAGGGGTGTGTTGCCTAATATGCAGAGGAGTTCCTGCTACAAAAAGAGACCTATATCAGTCAGGGCTCTTTTTGTAGCAGGAACTCCTCTGCATATTAGGTGACACACCCCTAATGTAGCCAATCCTCCAGGGGCTTACAGTAGCCCCCAGTCCACCCTTCAAAGCAGCCATTTTCTCCAGGGGAACTGATCTCCGTCCGTTGTAAAAGCGGGAGATCCCCAGGCCCCACCTGGAGGCTGGCCACCTTCGTGAATGATGTCTGTCACCTGGAGATCAGATGTAATCACAGGAGACCTCCAGCCACCAGCTGGAGGTTGGCAACCCTGAGCCACCCATCACCTCTCACCTACACAAGAGGCCCCCCCCCGTTCCCTTCCCCACTTTTTTTTGTTGTTGCAAGAAACCCAAAAAGTTATTTGCACACAACCCTTTGCCAAACCCCAGGCAGGTTGATTGAAACAAGGCTGTTAAGTTATTTACAAGCTTAGCTTTGGAGAAAAAAAAATATTCTCCCCCCCCACCCCTTGAAAGCTCCAGCACGCATCATTCACTCGAACACGGGTGCCGGTGATTAAAAGTGGCAGCCTGCATGCATATTTTGACACGGCATACATTGTGCCAGTTACCTAGCCAGAGCGCGTTGCCAAGTTTCAAGGTTCATTGTTCCAATCTTTGCAAAGGAACCTTTCAAAATGTTCTCTTTATTGCACTGCTAGGAAAATAAGAAGTGGGGGGGGGGAAGGGGAGGGGGGAGAGAGGGGGGAGCCTGGCTCCGACATCTGTGCTGGGAGAATTCACTTGATGATTCCGCTTTCATTTCCCGGGCTTTTCTTTTAGCACCTGTCTTTTGGTCTCTGTGCTTCGGAACGCAGTCAATCATTCCGCCCCTGTGCAAATACCATACATCACATGACAGGTGAAGTTAGGGCAATGCTTTGTTACCCATTTGCTGTTCATTTATAATGCACGCATGCACACACACACACCCAAATGTAGTGCGGCGGAGAAGGCCATCAGGGAATGGCATTTTGCCCTACTTTTGTAACGGCAATCCTGAGAATCACCAGCACCTCTTTTAAAGAAAGGCACACCGCGGCCAAGGAAGGGAAATCGGTTCAGGTTTAAAGACACATTGCCCTGGCTTGTCTGATAACATCCCATCGGGATCAGCTGGCTTGCCAACCTCCAGGTGGTCGCTGGAGATCTCCCACTATTACAACTGATCTCCAGGTGATGTCACTACTTCACCTGGAGAAAATGGCTGCTTTGGAAGGTGGCCTCTATGGCAGTGCTGGTACTCACCTTTAAAGCCCTATATGGCCTGGGTCCGACCTACCTGAGGGACCGCCTTTCCCCGTATATACCCCCAAGAGCACTTCGGTCAGGGACCCAGAACCGTTTGGTGGTTCCGGGCCCCAGGGAAGTACATTATGCTGCAACAAGGACCAGATCCTTTTCGGTGGCGGCCCCTATCTGGTGGAATGAGCTCCCGGAGGAGATCAGGGCCCTGCGGGATCTTATGCAGTTCCGCAGGGCCTGCAAGACGGAGCTCTTCCACCAGGCGTTTATGTAGGGGTATTATTAGGGCTGAGATTAAATCTATTGTTCATTTGCACTTTATTCATTTATATATATTTATATAAATTGGGTTGCCCCTGTGGCAACCCAAAGCAGCTTACAGCGCCATTCTCCCCTCCTCCAGTTTATCTTCACCACCAATGCTCCCTCTAAGCTGTGGAGTCTTGTGAGCAAAAAATTCTACTTTGTGAGCTACTGGCATTAAAGTTGTGAGTGAGTGATTTGGCTACTGCATAAATTAGTTTGCTCTGGAGCCATCCTTCCTGAGCCAAGACAAAAATATGTGAGCAGGAGGCTAAAAAACTGAGTAAGCTCACACTAACTCAGCTAAGAGGGAACAATGGCTGTGGGTCCTGGCGGCATGGGGCGGCCGCAGAAAAAAGCGGCACAAGGCAGGTGGAATCTAAACAAAAACACTACATAATCCTTGAAATTGACATATTTGTATGCTGTGGCTGCAGTCGGTGTCTTCTTGGTGTGTTGTGTCCGCTGGCCGCCACTGGGGCCAGCGAGTATCCCAGAGCTTGACTCTGGGAGAACAATAGGGACTAGGCTCCTAGTCCCTCCACTGGGGAACCAATGAGCACCGTGGCGGGAGATTCAAACCCACCAATGGGGCTCAGGGGTGTGTCCCCAAGAGTGTATATAGTTGCCTGCCGGCCGTTAGCGTCATCTCTTGTTGTGTACCAATAAAGCGTGCTATGCACTATGCCAGTCTTTGTCCTTCATCCATGCGGCAAACCCACTACACAATATGGGAGCTGGCAATCTTAGAGTCATCCTAGTTAGCATTTGAATGGGGAATACCAAGGAAGTCCAGCATTGCTACCCAGAGGCAATTGCTACCCAGAGGCAGGCAATAGCAAACCACCTCTGAACATCTCTTGCCTTGACCCGGATGGCCAGACTAGCCGGATCTCATCAGCTCTCGGAAGCTAAGCAGGGTCGGCCCTGGTGAGTACTTGGATTTTATTTATTTTATTTATTTTTATTTATACTTTCGATTTCTTATACCGCTCTAATCCCGAAGGTTCTCTGAGCGGTTTACATTACAAATTACCAATTCTAACTAGGGCCACATAGTATTGGGGAGAGGTGAATACCTAACAGGCACCCTGCCGGTTCTTTGTCGATCTCCCAGCGGATCCCTTCTCCTTTGATTCTGCCCTGTAGGTGTCTTTGTTTTTGGCTTGGCTCCGCAGTGGCTCCTTCCGGGCAGTTCCGTTGCTCCGCAACTGTGCAATGGCCCCCTTTCCTCGGCCTCTGTCCTGATAGGCTCCGGCCGAGCTGTGCCGTCGCTTCGTCAAGTCTCCATGGCAGTCCCCGCCTTGGAGCACTCGCTGCTCGATGTTAGATACGCCGTCATTCTTCGCTGGATCGCTGGATCGCCCCGTCGCTGACACCATTACTCCTCTCCATCACCGCTCCACCGGAAGGCGGGTGCCCCCCTGCACCTAGGCAGGTACCCATTTATCTACTCGCAAGCTTTCAAACTGCTGGGTAGGCGGGAGCTGGGACAAGGGCCGGGAGCTCACCCCGGCCACGGTGGGACTCGAACAGCCTTGTGGCTGTTCGTAGATAGATTACCTGCAGGCATAGATTACCTGCCTGCGCCACCGCTCCCTGGATGGGAGACCACCAAGGAAGTCCAGGGTCACGACGCAGAGGCAGGCAATGGCAAGCCAATGGAGAGCCAGTTTGGTGTAGTGGTGAAGTGCGCGGACTCTAATCTGGGGGAAACGGGTTTGATTCCCCACTCCTCCACTTGCACCTGGCTGGATGACCTTGGGCAAGCCGTAGTTCTGGCACAGCTGTTCTTGAAAAAAGAGCAGTTTCTTTCAGAGCTCACCCTGACCTCACAGGGTGTCTGTTGTGGGGAGGGGAAGGGAAGGGAGTCTGTAAGCTGCTCTGAGACACCTTTGGGTAGTGAAGGGTGGAGTATAAATCCAATCTCTTCTTCTTCTTCTGAATGTCCCTGGCCCTGACCTGAATGCCCAGGCTAGCCTGATCTCATCAGATCCTGGAAGCTAAGCAGGGTCAGCCATGGTTAGTATGTGGATGGGAGATCACAAAGGGAGTCCACACCCGCTATGGCGAGGCAGGCAATGGCAGAACACCTCTGAATGTCTCTTGCATTGGAAACCCTACGGGGTTGTCGTAAATCATCTGTGACTTGACGGCACTTTATGCACACGCAGGGGGCTGCAGGGTCTTATGCAACCACACCCAGGGTTACATGATAATGGTGGAGTAGGGCCTTTCCATCTGACGTAAGGTACACGGATGGTCGTTAGAGGATCCAGTTTTTGGAATCCCCCAGTTCCAAACCATTTAGGGCTCTCAGGATCACTTTGGTCTTTGAACTGAAGCCAGAAATGAACTAGAATCCAGTGTAATGGGACTGAGGCTGGCATAATGTGGCCATAGCGACCAGACCCTATCAAGAGACCGGCCCCTGTATTTTGGTCCAACTGGAATTTCCAGGTACTGAGCCTCACACAGAGCACAATCAGCTCAGTTCCAAGAGGGAATGAGATAAACAGATGGAGCAGAGGTCCATCAGTGGTTCTTAGCCACAAGGTATAGGTAGGAACTCTCTGGTTGGGGCAAGGGATGCTCTGTATTCTTGGTGCTTGGGGGGGGCAACAGTGGGAGGGCTTCTAGTGTCCTGGCCCTCCTGATGGCACCTGGTATTTTTGGCCATTGTGTGACAGAGTGTTGGACTGCATGGGCCATTGGCCTGATCCAACACTGGCTTCTCTTATGTTCTTATGTCTGATGCAAGGGATGCTCTGTATTCTTGGTTCTTGGAGGGGGGCAACAGTGGGAGGGCTCCTAGTGTCCTGGCCCCACTGCTGGACCTCCTGATGGCCCCTGGTATTTTTGGCCACTGTGTGACAGAGTGTTGGACTGGATGGGCCATTGGCCTGATCCAACATTGGCTTCTCTTCTCTTATGTTCACAACACAACAGTCCCATCTGGAAGCCTCCATAGCATTGGAAACTATAGGCAGGCCAAGCTACAGGAGCCTGTTGCAAGGGTGGAGGTGGGCAAGTGGCTGGAAAGGCAGAGCTGGGGATCCTCTGGTGATCATCTCTTGACTGTTGGTGTCTCCTTGTTCCTCACTGGTAGGTACTCCTTACATCTGGACATGCAACCACCCAAACAAATCCCTTGCTTGGCTGGGTCAGCATTTCAGTTCTTTCTCATGACAATGGCTCCATGATGTCAGGGCAAGTGGCCTTTTGATGTCTTGGCCTTTGAGGAGGGCCCTCTGGGTCTTTGCCCTCCACTTGCAAGCCTTTGCCCAGGCAAATGTTGTGGGCCAATAAATAAGAGTTGTGTTTGTCTGTGAGCAAAGTGGGCTCTGATCCCCATTCAGCTCCTCGGGTGGCACTGGGCCAGGGCCAGTTCCTCCACTTAATTTCGCCCAAAGGGTTGCTACAACATTCCCCTGAGCTCCTGTCATGATCTGGGCTGTGCCACCAGAGGCCTACTAGGCCCAGGGAGCCTGGCTAGCTGTAGGTGAGGCTGGGCCTACAACTCCCAGAAGCCCCTGAGAGGTTTTGGAGCCAAAATTGACCAATAGGAAAAGAGAAGGGCTTGGAATAAAAGATCTGGAGCAGCAGGAAAAGCTGTTCTTCTTCCAAGAGGGCAGAGCCAGAAGGAAGCCTGCTGCAGGGAAGAAACCCTCATCCTGAGGGAAGGGCGAGTAGTCTGGTGTCACTTGGAATAGTGAGCTAGGGACAGTATATATTTGGACGCGTTAGGGCATTTGATTTCTTTTCTTTTCACCCACTTACTGTTATATTTCTGCACCTTGTTTGTTTGACCTCTTATAAAATAAACTATTTTTATTGTTCACTCTGCCTGGCCCTCACACCTATTATTCAGCCAAAAGGGAGGACAGAAGGTCTTGGGAGGGTGCTCTGGGCCTTCTCAAGGGATCCTAAATCCAGAGTGGTGGCAGCATCAGGTGACACTGCACCTGAGCTGTGACAGCTCCTTTAAAGAATGACAGGATAATAATCCATCAAATACATACATTGCAGGAAGGTATCTACTCCACCTCTACCTCACTTGAAAGTTGACAAAGCATCAGAAAAACCGAAAGGCATTGAGAAGAAGAAGAAAAAAAGAAGAAGAAAAAGAGGAGGAGGAGGAGGAGGAGGAGATTGGATTTATACCCCGCCCTTCACTTGTAGTCTCAGAGTGGCTTACAAACTCCTTTCCCTTCCCCTCCCCGCAACAGACACCCTGGGAAGTAGCTGGGGCTGAGAGAGATCATTTGAGAACTGCCTTTTCAAAGACAGCTCTTGTCAGAACTATGGCTTGCCCAAGGTCATCCAGCAGCTGCAAGTGGAGGAGTGGGGAATCTCCCAGATTAGAGTCCGCACACTTAACCACTATACCAGACTGGCTACCTGGCCCCCTCCTCTGCCATTTCTTGGCCCCTGCTGCTCATCAGCCCCTCTGCCTTAGCTTTCAAACCAGAAAGGGAAACGTCTTTGATTCAACACCTCTGGGCCCCAAACGGTAACCCATCCCCATCGGTGACTAATTGCAAGGATTTCTATGTGGAGACTTTTCCAGTCCATTACACAGGCAGGTTTCTGTCACACAAAATGCACCCTGTTCCTCCATTTTTCATGTTTGACTGTTGCCGGATGAAACAATGCGGGGAAATGGCAAAGGAAAACAGAGAGATTCATCCCAGTCGTCGATGGCAATGGGAGCTGACAGGCTCTGTAATGTTACATGCTCAATACAAAAGGGAAGATCATTGTATTGCTGAGCGCAAGTGGATCCTTTGTGAGAGTTCTCATGTTCACCCAACTCTCAGTCTAATGGAATGCCTATCAATGCCTCCTGCCACGCAGGGGAAAGGAGTCTCCTTCTCTGCCGCGCCAAGTGCCGGAGGTCATCCCAGGCCGACATGCTGACCTTGTGTTACCCAGAGGAACAGATAAAAGGAAGTCCTGCTTCACCCAAGGAGCGATTAACACATGGAATTCACTGCCACAGGAGGTGGTGGTGGCTACAAGAATGGACGGCTTCAAGAGGGAATTCGATAAGCATATGGAGCAGAGATCCATCAGTGGCTGTTAGCCACAAGGTATAGATAGGAACTCACAGGCTGGGGCAAGTGATACTCTGTATCCTTGGTGCTTGTGGGGGGGGCAACAGCGGGAGGGCTTCTAATGTCCTGGCCCCACTGGTGGACCTCCTGATGGCGCCTGGTCTTTTTGGTCACTGTGTGACAGATTGTTGGACTGGATGGGCCATTAGTATGATCCAAGACTGGCTTCTCTTATGTTCTTATAGGAGGGAACTGGATAAACATATGGAGCGAAGGTCCATCGGTGGCTCTTAGCCACAAGGTATAGACAGGAACTCTCGGTCTGGGGCAAGTATTCTTGGTGCTTCGAGGGGGGGGCAACAGTGGAAGGGCTCCTAGTGTCCTGGCCCCACTGCTGGGCCTCCTGATGGCACCGGGTATTTTTGGACACTGTGTGACACAGAGTGTTGGACTGGATGGGCCATTGGCCTGATCCAACATTGGCTTCTCTTATGTTCTTATAACTTAAAATCTGTCATGGGCTTGCTTCTTGATCTGAATTGCTTCTTGACCTTGTTATTGAGGTTCACGGGGCAGAACAACTACCTTCTCCTGCTTGGCAATAACAGTATATCAGGCTCTGTACAGAACACAAAGTGACCCAATGGAGTGAGGCATGAAAAGGTGTTAGTTGGGCAGCTGAGACTCAAGTTGTAATACTAACTCAGCTGGAAAGATCACTGGGTAACCTTGGGCCAGTTACTGCTTCTCTTTAACCTACCGCAAAGGGCTGTTGAAAAGGTGAAATGGAAGGCAAATATATACAAATATATAAATGGAAGACTTGTACATTGCTCTCAGCTTTCTGCAGAAATGTAAATGCAGTAATAATGTAAAGAAGAAGAGGAGGAAGAGAGGGAGGAGGAGGAGGAGGAGATTGGATTTGTACACCTACCCTTCACTTGAAGTCTCAGAGCAGCTTACAATCTCCTTCCCCTTCCCCTCCTTACAACAGACACCCTGTGAGGTAGGTGGGGCTGAGAGAGTTCTGAGATAACTGCTTTTAAGAGAACAGCTCTGAGAGAATTTGTCACTGACCCAAGGTCATACCAGAATGTGGACGAGTGGGGAATCAAACCCAGTTCTCTCAGATTAGAGTCTGCACTCTTAACCTCACCAAACTGGCACAGCATACAAGCATCCCCCCACACTCACTATCCAGGCTGAGGGGATACAACCATATCAGACAGACACAATATTGCTGGAAGTAGTTATATCTAACACCTCATTAATTATATATAACAGCTCATTAATTAGAAGTAGGGATGCTTAAACACCTGCCAGTTTGGCTCATGTTCTGTTCACCAGCGGCAAACAAGGAGCCAGGTTTTTTGCTGAGCAGTTCAGCTGCTTGTGAGCATCTTGAGCCTGTTCACTGGGTTATTTTTCATGTAGTCAAACAAGACAGCACAGTACAGTGCAATCAGCAGCATTTCATGCATGTGAATTCTCGGCCTGATGGGAGTCTTACTTACGTTTCCCCCTCCCCACAGGCCAGTTGTCATTGTGCTGTGCTTGACAGCCAATCATATAAAGGAAATCAGTCCACCAGTGATGATTACAAACACTGGATGCAAGACCAGTAGAGCCGACTCTACCAAGGGTCAGGTCCTTAAATGGCGGGAGGGTGGGGCTACACCTCCTGAAATGTTTTGCAAAAACGTGCATGCGCAAACGTCGATAACATGAACTGAATGAACACCCAATTGATACCTGATGAAGTGAGTTTTGGCTTTCAGAAGCTCATACCCCTGAAAGCACAGTTCAGGTCCAGTAGTACCTTAGAGACCAAGAAGATGCCCAAGGTATAAGATTTTGAGAGCTCCCTTCATCAGATCTGACAAAGAGAGCTTTGACTCTCGGAAGCTTCCACTATGAAAACCATGCTGGTCTCTAAGGGTGCAGCTGACTTATGGCACCCCTGTAGGGTTTTCCAGGCAAGAGATGGTTTGCCATTTTCGCCTCTGCGTAGCAGCCCTGGGCTTCCTTGGTGGTCTCTCCCATACTAGTACTCGCCAAGGTCGACCCTGCTTAGCTTTTGAGATCTGACAAGATCAGACTAACGTGGCCCATCCAGGTCAGGCCTCTTTCAGGTAGGTGTTCATATTCCCCAGAAGCCCTCGTGTCCCAGCCTCCTGACTCCGTCTTCAAAAAAACCTGTCTACATTTGGTTTCGCTTCCGCACCTCAACAGTGCTAGCATGCTTCTGCATGTCTGCACGTGACTATCAACCTCTTGTGGCGACTCCACTGCCATTGTGCCTCCACACTGCTTTAAATGAATCTTCTCCAAGCAACGTTCGAACAAGCATAGAGAAAGACGGCGGCGTCACAGCAGCACGAAGCTGATTTAAAAACACAAATGCAGATTTGACCTCAGTAGTAGAGCACGTGCTTCATGTTTGATTCTGAGCAATGATAGGACTCGGCAAGTGTTGGGGAAGACCTTCCCCTTCCCGAGAGCCTGGAAAGCAGCTGCCAGAGTAGACAGTTCGAAGTTAGATGGACCACTAGTCCATATTGGCTTAAGGCTACTTCATATGATTGACAGATCAGTGGTGAGGACGGGGTGTGGGATGAGTGAGGTGTGCGAGTGCCCTGAGACTCAGAGAAAAGGGGGCGGGTGGAAAAGTCTTGAGCAGGAAGCTCAAAGGGGATCTCCTTGTCCTCATTTAGGTGGACTTTGCATTTCTTTCTCTTGACATCTGGATGGATGGAGATAATGTTGGGTTAGGAAGAGGGTAGGTAAAGGCAGGTTCGGAGCGAGGGGGTTTGATGCTTCTGCATATATTTATTTACTTGTTTTCCTCAAGGCGGATTACACATCGCAAACCACTGAAATTGCAAAAAGGGTCCATTCAATAACCAATGCATTAGGATTTCAGAAGTCTGGAGCCACCAGAAAGAACTGATGCAGAGCATATGTTTTCACATGATGCAGTAAGCGGTGGAGAAATTTCATAAATAGGATCCTACTTACAACAGGTTATATGCAGCAGTATAGACTGCGGCCCCATGTCATTTATCCGAGCAAGTTTGTGAAACCATTGTTTGCGCAGTGCAACCTGATTACCTGCATAGAAAAGAAGAAGAGGAAGAGAGAGAAGAGACTGGATTTATACCCGGCCCTTCACTTGGAGTCTCAGAGCGGCTTACAAACTCCTTTCCCTTCCCCTCCCCACAACAGACACCCTGTGAGCAGCGTTCCCTGTAAGCTGAGTTAGTGTGAGCTAGCTCACAGTTTTTTAGCCTCCAGCTCACACATTTTTGTCTTAGCTCAGGACAAATGGCTCCAGAGCAAACTAATTTATGCAGTAGCCAAATCACCTGCTCACAACAGTGATGCCAGTAGCCCACAAAGTAGAGTTTTTGCTCACAGGACTCCACAGCTTAGAGGGAGCATTGAACTCTGACACAAACTGCTCTTTCAGGAATAGCTGTGCAAGAGCTTGTGACTGACCCAAGGTCACATCAGCAGGTGCAAGTGGAGGAGTGGGGAATCAAACCTGGTTCTCCCAGATTAGAGTCCGCACACTTAACCACTACACCAAACTGGCTCTCCCTCTTAAGTCGTTCAGTTTTGCATAGTTTGCCGGAAAGCCAGGAGAGCAGGAGCTTTCCTGACTTCCTCGGGCAGGCCGTTCCACAAGACAGGAGCCACAATGGAGGAAGCACATGTAGGGGGCCCAGTGTTCCCTCTTAGCTGAGTTAGTGTGAGCTAGCTCACAGTTCTTTAGCCTCCGGTTAACACCTTTTTGTCTTCGCTCAGGAAGGATGGCTCCAGAGCAAACGAATGTACGCAGCAGCCAAATCTGCTCGCACAACTTTAATGCCAGTAGCTCACAAAGTAGAATTTTCGCTCACAAGACTCCATAGCTTAGAGGGCGCATAAGGGGCAGTTGTTGATTTTGCCTGTTTGCAGAAGTCCCTGCTGACTTGACAAAACTATCATGGTGGAGCACAGGGGGAAAGGCGGTCCCACAAATAAGAGAAGCCACGAAGGGCTTTGCATGTGATGGCCAATTCTGCATGGTAGTGGTGGTGGCGGTGGGGAGTCCATGGGTTGTGGTCTGATTTTCAAAAATCCCTAAACTGTCATGTACTAGGGCTGGAACATCCCAGGACTGTCTACCAGAGACTGGCTGAGCTTGGAGCTCTAGAACAATAGCCCACCAGGACTCTGGAGGTGACCAATGAGAGACCAACGTTGTGTAAATAGCCTATCGTTGGGAGTTGGGTGTGTTTGGGAGTGGTTTCTGGATGCTACTTGTAATATATCCAGTTCAGACCGTGTGGCCAGCTTGGGCTCCACGCGGTCAAGCGCAACCGTCGAGCTTTGCTCAAAGAGACAATGGACTATGCGGATCCTAGCCGCACAAATCAGTGGGCTAGGTTCGCCGCCAAGAGCCTATGGAACTCTCGGCCACTGTAAATAACCTATTGGGAAGTGGCGTTGTGTTATGGGCGGCGGTTCCACGGGACATATAAGCCGACCTGCAAGCCGGCTAAAGTTGTCTTGTTCTACACCTAATAGTTAGCTGAAATCACTCTCCATCTGCGTACTTGTCACTACGTAAACAGGCCTGTTGCCCTGAGGTTTCAGTCTTTTTCCTGAAACCACTGAATAAAGCCGAGCTGTCCCACTGCAAAGCGTCTTGAACCCAGTACTTTTTTGTTGTTGTTCAGTCGCACAATCGAGTCCGACTCTTTGCGACCCCATGGACTAGATCACGTCAGGCCTTCCGGTCTTCCGCCGTCCTCTGAAGTTTGCTCAATGTCATGTTCGTTGCATCTATGACACTGTCTAACCATCTCATCCTTTGCCGTCCCCGTCTTCTTTGACCTTCAGTCTTTCCCAGCATCAGGGTCTTCTCCAGGGAGTGCTCCCTTCTCATTTGGTGGCCAAAGTATTTGAGCTTCAGCTTCAGTCTCTGGCCTTCCAGGGAACAGTCAGGGTTGATTTCTTTTAGGATTGACTGATTTGTTCTTCTTGCAGTCCAAGGGACTCTCAAGAGTCTTCTCCAGCACCAAAAGCATCTATTCTTCGGCGCTCGGCCTTCCTTATAGTCCAACTCTTGCAGCCATACATGACTACTGGGAATACCATTGCTTTGACCATACGGACTTTTAACCCAGTACTTAATACCGTCCAAATCAATACCAGCTGCAAATTAAACGCCCGTTCCCGCCAGAAGCAAATTTCCCGGCCCTTTCCACACGGCGTCCCCCTCTCTTTCCCTTATCTGTGCCCAGCCGGCATAAAATGTTTCCATCTGCCGTGTGGGATGCAATCAACATGGTGTTTACGGGGCCAGGGGACTGGCGAGGCAGAGTTCCGAGACAAACTGACAACCTGCCTGAGACAGTCCCTCTCTCCCTCCCCATTCCCCCCCACGAGGCAGAAGAAGCCAGGCAGCTACCATCTCATCCCGACAAGACGCCCGCTGTCCTGGAGAGATAAACCCATCAATCAACAAGCTCGCAAGCAGGTGTTTTTGCTGGAACATAGGTTTCCTTCTCCCTCCCCCCTCTCTCCCACCCCCCAGCTGCTAATCTTCCTCTGCGGCTTTGCCCGTCTTGTTTTAATATCATGCGAGGGACCCCCCCCCATACCATTCTCTGAGTCAGCAGGATCTGGGGAGGGTGTGGAAATGCTCTTGTGTGCAGCTGGCATGGTCTACAAAGATGGGCGGGGGAGATGTCTTTTGAGTCCCAGCAGTAGCCTGTTGGGCGCTCGGTCGGGGGAAGGCTCCCTCTTAAGGACTGCTGAGTCCGCATTTCTGTCTGACAGAGAAAATCCTTCCTAATCTTAATACTCAAATCCGGCTCAAAGGCAAGAAGTGCCGTAACAAGACAGGCCCCGCTTAGGAGGCCTGGATTTGATACACGTTTGACTTTGATTCGAGAGCCGTCAGGTGCAGTGGCACCGAATACCTGAAGGGCATCCGGCCTCGAGGAAGAAGGCTTTTTGCACGTCCCGTTTGCCAAGCACCGAGCTCACTTCAACCTGTGAAGTGTAGGGCGATTCTGCGGCATTCGCTCCACATTCTCCCAGCACCGAGGAAAAGGTGCCACTCAAAACCACATTCAAATACCTTGGGGCCAATGCTGTACGCGGCCAAGGCCATACTGCGGAGTCACCCCTGAACGGCCATAAATCTATGCAGAAGGTACCATAAAACCCAATGATCAAAGAAAACAAAAGTGGCTTGCAGTGTAGCGGGTACTGCAAAACCTGATGATCAAAGGAAGTGAAAGCAGCATGCAATGCAGAGGGGAATTTCTGTTCCATCGTGGGTTTGGTGCCAGTTTGGCATAGTGGTTCAGTGCGTGGACTCTGATCTGGAAGAACCGGGTTTGATTCCCCACTCCTCCACTTGCACCTGCTGGATGACCTTGGGCAAGCCATAGTTCTGTCAGAGCTGTTCTCTCAAGGACAGTCCTGGAAAGAGCTCTCTCAGCCCCACCTGCCTCACAGGGTGTCTGTTGTGGGGCGGGGAAGGGAAAGGAGTTTGTAAGCCGCTCTGAGACACCTTTGGGTAATGAAGGGCAGGGTATTATTCCAATCTCTGTATAGAAATATTGATTCCTATAAACCCCTGCCTCCCCCTGGAATGTGTCTTGCTGATACCCTGCTGTGTTGATTTCCTATTGAAGCCACATGGCCTCAATAGCCTGCCATATAACCCTACATTTTTCACACTTCCATGCTGGCAGAAGACCAGATGGCCTAGCAAACAAGCAAACAGTCACATAGGCCATGGGAGGGTTGGAATTTGGGGGGCACATGACTGCGGGTGTGCCCTTCAGAGCTCTGACCATTCAGATGTTGTCCCCATGGCAACCCTACAATTAGACACTCCCATGTCTACTCCAATTGGCCCCTGGCCAGGGCTACTTTGGAGACTGGGACTGCCCTATATCTGGTCAAACCCTATGGAGAGAACTCTCTCTCTTCTGTTCCTGCTATCTCTGCTGCTCTGTGGACATACCCCTGAAATGCTCTTGTCCTGCCATGTGGTCTGTGGGAGAACAAAGGATCCCCTTGTGTCTTAGAGCACATGAAGGCAAGGAGGGGATGTTCCTCCTCAAACCCCCTTGGGGGTACCTGAACTATTCCAATGGACATTATTGAACTCTTGGATGCTACCCTGATGTTGGTAAATATGCTTCTTACTGTTTAGTTAAGGCAAAACATGCCTGGGCTGTTATTTTGAAATCCTTCTAGTCTGTGCTAAGTTCTCTACTGAATAAACCTTATTATTGTTCATAAATAGTGTCTGTTTTGATGTGTAACTGAATTCCAAGCTAAATCTTGCAGCCTAAACCCCTGACCAATTATGCTACCTTGGTAAGATTAACTGCGCAGCTCTAGATTGAGTTGCTGATGTGTTAAGTCCCAGAGGCCAGTTAAGAGTCTGAACCTTGCTCTTGGGCTGGAAAGGGACCCTAGTTAAAAAGGTTCTGGTGGCTATTGTCTTGAAATCCAGAGAGGGTAGCCTACCTTTCTGGATTATTGGTAATGTATTGAGCCAGTGTAGAGTTTTTCCCCTCCATCCCTAGACTGGCCTGGGGGGGGGGCAGAATCTATACACTCTTCTTCTCTTGCTCTGAATTATGGCATCAAAATGTCTGTGCTGTTGCAATCTTGAGCATGCTTTTCAGGTGTGTATCTGTAAGCTGCGAACCTATAATGTCACAGCAGCAGCAGAACTGGAAGAAGAAGCAGAAGACAGCCAGTTCCACTGCAGGCCTGATAGAAGCCCTCCAGGGGCCTGATCCGGCCCCTGGGCCGCATGCTTGACACCCCTGCTCTAGGGTTTTCAAATCAAGAGGCATTCAGCAGTGGATTACCTCTGTATAGCAACCCTGGTCTTCCTCACTGTTCTCCTATCCAAATCCTAACCAAGGCCAACCCTGCTTAGCTTAAGAACATAAGAACATAAGAACATAAGAGATGCCAATGTTGGATCAGGCCAAAGGCCCATCCAGTCCAACACTCTGTGTCCCACAGTGGCCAAAAATACCAGGGGCCATCAGGAGGTCCAGCAGTGGGGCCAGGACATTAGAAGCCCTCCCACTGTTGACCCCCCCCCCCACGCACCAAGATGACAGAATCCTTCCGAGCTTCCGAGATCTGTCAAGCCTAGGCTAGCCTGGGCCATTTGGGTTGGGCTGCTATTTATAGATACTAATGCTCAGGAGTCATTTCATAGAAAAAGAGATGCAGGAGCTCATTAGCATAACTTATTTACATAACTTATTTGCATATGCCAACCCCCTGGCATCACCGGAAGTGTGCCAGAAGGCAACACCCACTGCTAGGGTCCACTGGACTGTTTTGGATTGCTAGCTATTGGGGGGGGGAGACGCGCAGATCTGCCACCGGGGGAGGGAGAGCTTGTACCGGAAGGTGGGCCGGGGGGGGGGCTCTGCAACTTACCAGGCTGCTTCTTGCTCCTCATGGCCTGACTGAGGGCTGCTAGGAACAGGGGGCGGGGCTTGTTGCATGTGCCCGCCCCCTGGGCTCCTTACTGCCAGAGCTCCGCTCCTTTGTGCTCCTGAAGGAAATAACCCCTGCTAATGCTCAAAAATGATGAAAGATGTTTGCATTGGGGGGAGGGGAGGGCTTAACACCAAAAAAGACATAAGATGTGTTCTCGTGTCCTGATGCACATTTGCACAAGAGAGACGCAATATCAAAAGGGGGGATTTTCGAAACAGGGCAAATGAGGAATTTAATATCCTGACACGTTCCTCCAGAGAAACACAATGATCTGAGGAACAGCCTAAGGGAGAGCCAGAGGTGCATTGTGGGTAACACACTGATCCTGGAGATACAGATTATCTCGGATTGACAACCCGAGAAGTCTCAGTGACTTGATGGTGGATGCCACGGCTGGCCAACTTCTATATTTTCAGTAGCTACTACAAACTTTCCCACACACTTGACTTATTCCTGATTTTCTTGGCAGTCAATCCACAGACACTGGACGTGGTTTGGGCACATCTGGCCTTCCTCTGTTTTTTCACAGTTGTGGAGTCAGTTTATTTTCTTTCTCATGTGCTTTAAATAATCAGGAGTTTGAAGGGAGGGTTCTGTTATAACTGGTGGCATCATTGGTGGCCACTTTTATTTTTTAGGCATGATTATATCAATGTATATAGGAGCTGCGGTGGCTCAAGTGGTTAAGACACTGAACTGCAGGCTGTGGAAGGTCAGTAGTTCAGCAGTTCAAGACCCGGGTGCCACAAGACGGAGTGAGCTCCCGTCTCTAGTTCCAGCTCCTGCCAACCTAGCAGTTCGAAAGCAAGAAATTGCAAGTAGATAAATAGGGACCACTTCGGTGGGAAGGGAACAGCGTTCCATGCGCCTTGATGTTTAGTTATGCCGGCCACATGACCACGGAAATGTCTTCGGACAGCGCTGGCTCTTCGGCTTTGAAACGGAGATGAGCACCACAACCCTAGAGTTGGATTCGACTGGCTTTCGAGCAAGGGAACCTTTACCTTTACCTTTATATCAATGTACCAATGTACTGTTGTAATGATAGGTCGAGCAGGCCATCTGAAATCTCAGCTTCCTTCCTTCCTTCCTTCCTTCCTTCCCTCCTTCCTTCCTTCCTTCCTTCTTTCCTTCCTTCCTTCCTTCCTTCCTTCCTCAGAAAAGTAAGTCTCTACATCAGAGTAAGTCTCTATCCCATTCCCTTGCAGAGATGTGTCTTAATGATGCAATGGCTACCGCTACAGTACTGTTGATTGGTATGGGATATATAGAACATAGCCTGCCAGTTCTAAAAGAAGTACAATGGAAGCTGGTTCATATTCGGACACATTTCACGGTGACAATTCTGACCTTGAATGCTCTGACTGGACTAGGATCAGCTCTTGGATTGGCTGCCTCTTCCCTTAAGAACCTCCCCAGCCACGAAGACCAACATCAGAGGCAGGATGTCCAACCTCCAGTTGGAGTCTAGAGCTACAGAGTTACAACTGACCTCCAGAGCCAGTTTGGTGTAGTGGTTAAGTGCGCAGACTCTGATCTGGGAAAGCCGGGTTTGATTCCCCACTCCTCCACTTGCAGCTGCTGGATGACCTTGGGCAAGCCATAGTTCTGACAGGAGCTGCCCTTGAAAGGGCAGTTCTAGAAAGAGCTCTCTCGGCCCCACCTATCTCACAGGGTGTCTGTTGTGGGGAGGGGAAGGGAAAGGAGTTTGTAAGCCACTCTGAGACTTCAAGTGAATGGCGGGGGATAAATCCAATCTTTTCTTCTTCTTCTCCTGACTACCAAGATCAGTCCCCTTGGAGAAAGTGGCACCACTGGAGGGTGGACTCTATAGCACTGTGCCTCACTGACCTCCCTTCTCTCCCCAAATCCCACATTCCCCAGGCTCTCTCCCTGAATCTCCAGGGATTTCCCGAGCCATAAGCAGAGGCTCGCTCCTTGTGTCTCTGTTCTTTTAGGTGAGCTGTTTAATCAGAGATTAAACAGATTAAAAAGATTAAAAAGAGATCTCCGCATGACGGAGTGAGCTCCCGCCTCTAGTTCCAGCTCCTGCCAACCTAGCAGTTCGAAAGCAAGAAACTGCAAGTAGATAAATAGGTACCACTTCGGTGGGAAGGGAACAGCGTTCCGTGCGCCTTGGTGTTTAGTCATGCCGGCCACATGACCACGGAAACGTCTTTGGACAGCGCTGGCTCTTTGGCTTTGAAACGGAGATGAGCACCGCAACCCTAGAGTCGGACTCGACTGGCTTTCGAGCAAGGGAACCTTTACCTTTAATCAGAGACAGTGTCTTCTCAGTGGTGGCACCCCTATTGCAACACATGACCCCCCCCAGCAGTTCACAGCACCCAGCTTGTTACATTTTAAACAGCTTTAGGAGAGTTTTTATTTGTCCAGCCTTTTGGATTGTCTGTGTGAGATGGTGTCCTTGATGTTTCAGATAATTATTACTCCTGCTTTTAAGTGGCTCTTGGGTTGTTCATCACGCTCCCTGCTTCTGCAGCTTCCCCCATTGTTCGATATATTGCTGTATGTTTTCTGCTTCTGTCTGTGAGCCGTGAGCAGCTTTTGTAATGATCGATAGGCATTTTCAACGCAATACAATCAAATCAATAATAAAACTCCTGTTTTGTTCTCCTCTGCTGTTTTCCCCCAGAGGCAAAACAGTCCTTGCCTGCTAAAAAAGTCAACTGACATTGAGCTAGGCTTACCAGGTGCCCGCTGATGGCAGGGAAATTCCCCTGATTACTGCTGCTGCCTCCCGACACTCAGATGGTTGGCAGGCAGAATCAGCCCAGCCAAAGGGGGCAGCAATCTTCATCGCTGTGTGATGACATCACTTCCGGCATGACCCAGAAGCATTGTCGGTGCATTAGAGAGACGCTCTAGCACTCACATCACATTCTATGTAAACCATAGAGTTCTGGGGCAAGTGCAAGAGCATCACTGCAGCATGATGCCAACAATTCTGGGGTGCATTGAAAGTGACGTCATCACATGGTGAAGGAGGAGGAAGAGGAGGAGATTGGATTTGTACCCCGCCCTTCACTACCCGAAGGAGTCTCAGAGCGGCTTACAATCTCCTTTCCCTTCCCCTCCCCACAATAGAGACCCTGTGAGGCAGGCAGGGCCGAGAGAGCTCTTTTGAGGACTGCACGTGAGAGAACAGCTCTGAGAGAGCTTGTGACTGACCCAAGGTGTTGGGATTCTTAATTCAAGGTCGATGGTTGTATTGCAAACACAAGAGCCACACTTAGTAAAAGAAAAATATCTTTACTATAAAAACAAAATAAAACATGGGTATGGTACTTTGGATAAAAGAAATAAAATAAAAGGTTACATACTTAGTTACTCTCAGTAATATATGCTAACAGCTACATCTTTCCATCTCTCTTGGCTTCTAGAAGAGTACTACCGCTTTGGTTCACACAGAGGGCCATAAACTTGTGAATACATTAATGCTAGATCAAAGCATTTCTACAAACAAGATGTTAGTTGACCAATACAAATGTCACAAAGCTAGCTCACAGTTTTTTAGCCTCCAGCTCACACATTTCTGTCTTAGCACAGGAAGGATGACTCCAGAGCAAATTAATTTATGCAGTAGCCAAAGTGCTCGCTCACAATTTTAATGCCAGTAGCTCACAAAGTGGGATTTTTGCTCACAAGACTGCAAAGCTTAGAGGGAACATTGGTTGCAGGTAACTTCATTAGGATAAACAACTCCCAAAAACTTTCCCGCCCTTGAATACATTATGTAACGTAACATCCTGTTTCCTAACAAACAACATTTAACTCTGTAATGACTGAAGTGTAAGCAACTTGCAATTCCAACACAAGGTCACACCAGCAGCTGCATGTGGAGGAGTGGGGAATCAAACCCGGTTCTCCCGGATTACAGTCCACGCTCTCCTAACCACTACACCAAACTGGCTCTCTGCATCCCAGCAGTAAGTGCCTGCCTCCCCACATCTCCCACTGATTGGCAGTATGCATCACCCCCAAAGCAGTTTCTTCTGGCCCAACCAGGTTTGCTGCTGGGTCCTTTGCAGAACAGACTGGCGACAAGAAGTATCTCTTCCCCATGGGTGGCACCTGGGAGGAAAGGCCACTTCCATTCACTCACCCACACATTAGGGTCGCCAGTTCTGGGTTGTGACATTCCTGGAGATTTAGGGCTGGATCTCAGCGGGTCGAATGCTGCAGAGTCCGCCATCTGAAGTGGCCATTTCCCCCAGGGGAACGGATCGCTGTCATCTGAAATGCTGGCTCCATCAAGGAAGCCCCAGCCTGAGGCTTGCGAGACCTGAGCGAGGCTGCTGGCAATAGGGCCTTTGGGAGGTCATTAATTCCTAGGGTCACATCATGCACTCACATAACCCTGTGAAGCAGGTTAAGTGGAGAGAGAACGCACGGGCCACGGTTGTCCCAGTTCTGGATCGGGCAGTTCCTGAAGATTTGGAAACAAAGCCTGGGGAAGGGTGGAGTTTGGGTAGGGGAGAGACTTCTGCAGGGTAGATCATTACCAGTTCCACCCTCTGAAGCTCCCACTGAAGAACATCAGTAGAATCCTGCTGGATCAGACCAGTGAGGGTCCACCTAGTCCAGCATCCTGTCTCACACAGTGGCCAACCAGTTCCTCTGGAGGGCCAACGACAGGGCACAGAGGCCAAGACCTTCCTAAGAACATCAGAAGAGTCCTGCTGGATCAGACCAGTGGTCCATCCATTCCAGCATCCTGTCCCACACAGTGGCCAACCAGTTCCTCTGGAGGGCCAACGACAGGGCACAGAGGCCAAGACCTTCCTAAGAACATCAGAAGAGTCCTGCTGGATCAGACCAGTGGTCCATCCATTCCAGCATCCTGTCCCACACAGTGGCCAACCAGTTCCTCTGGAGGGCCAACGACAGGGCACAGAGGCCAAGACCTTCCTAAGAACATCAGAAGAGTCCTGCTGGATCAGACCAGTGGTCCATCCATTCCAGCATCCTGTCCCACACAGTGGCCAACCAGTTCCTCTGGAGGGCCAACGACAGGGCACAGAGGCCAAGACCTTCCTAAGAACATCAGAAGAGTCCTGCTGGATCAGACCAGTGGTCCATCCATTCCAGCATCCTGTCCCACACAGTGGCCAACCAGTTCCTCTGGAGGGCCAACGACAGGGCACAGAGGCCAAGACCTTCCTAAGAACATCAGAAGAGTCCTGCTGGATCAGACCAGTGGTCCATCCATTCCAGCATCCTGTCCCACACAGTGGCCAACCAGTTCCTCTGGAGGGCCAACGACAGGGCACAGAGGCCAAGACCTTCCTAAGAACATCAGAAGAGTCCTGCTGGATCAGACCAGTGGTCCACCTAGTCCAGCATCCTGTCTCACACAGTGACCAACCAGTGCACAGTTCCCCTGATATTACCTCTTGACATTCGGATTCAGAGGTCAGCTACCTCTGAACGTGGAGGCTCCCCTTAGTCACCATGGCTAGTAGCCTCCAGGGGAATGGAACTCTGTCATCTGGAGATCAGCTGTAACTCTGGGAGTTGCAACTCTGCTGTAACTCTGCTGGTCCTACTTGGAGCCTGGCACCCCGATTCTGCAACATGCACAAATCAGGCCCTCCATCTATCTTGCAACAGCGTGGCAGGACTGGACATCTCCAGGGGGACCTGCAGCACTGCAGCCCATAGCCAGCTGGGTCATGGGGTCTAGACTCCATCGGCCCCCTTCCCCCAAGCACAGACTGGACTCTCCCATCAGTTCAGCCACTTATTTATCCAGTCCTTTAGGCACACCATGCAAGGAAGTCGTTGGCAGCCCTCTCCCTGCCCCATAGCTTAGATGTTCCGCCTGCCACAACATCTGCTCTTCTCCTCCAACAAGCTTCTCGCTGGACCCTGGCTCAGCTGACATCAGTAGAGTCCTCCTGGATCACACTCCCACTCCCCCGCCTATCCCCAGACACTGCTAATGGCTGCCGGCTGGGCTGCCTCGCACGAACACACACATGGCCAATGCTCCCTCTAAGCTGTGGAGTCTCGTGAGCAAAAATCCTACTTTGTGAGCTGCTGGCATGAAAGTTGTGAGCGAGCGATTGGGCTGCTGCGTACATGAGTTGGCTCTGGAGCCGTCCTTCCTGAGCGAAGACCAAAGTGTGTGAGCCGGAGGCTAGACACCTGTGAGCTAGCTCACACTCACTCAGCTTAGAGGGAACACTGCACATGACACTGCCTTCTACTGAATCAGGCTCTCGGTCCATCAAGGTCAGTGTTGTCTACTCAGACTGGCTGCAGGTCTCCAAGGTCTCAGGCAGAGGTGTTCATTATCACCGAATAACTGAACCCTTTTAAGTGGAGGTGCCCGGGATTGAACCTGGGACCTTCTGCATGCCAAGCAGAGGCTCTGCCACTGAGCCACAGCCCCTCTTTACAGCTCTCCAGGGTCTTAGGCGGAGGTCTTTCCCATCACCTCCTGCCTGGTCCTTTCAAATGGAGATGCCAGGGATGGAACCTGGGACCTTCTGCATGCCAAGCAGAGGCTCTGTCACTGAGCCACAGCCCCTCTTTTACAGCTCTCCAGGGTCTCAGGCGGAGGTCTTTCATATCACCTCCTGCCTGGTCCTTTCAAATGGAGATGCCGGGGATTGAACCCGGGACCTTCTGCATGCCAAGCAGAGGCTCTGCCACTGAGCCACAGCCCCTCTTTTACAGCTCTCCAGGGTCTCAGGCGGAGGTCTTTCACATCACCTCCTGCCTGGTCCTTTCAAATGGAGATGCCGGGGATTGAACCTGGGACCTTCTGCATGCCAAGCTGATGCTCAGCCACTGAGCCACGGCCCCTCCACACGTCTCTCCAGGGTTGTTAGCCCTCACCAGTTCCGCCTGGGATTCATCTTGCCTTTTCTGAGCAAGCTTATCAAAGCCTCTGGTGTGCCCTTTTGATTCCAGGTTTTCCTCTTGAGGAGCACACGAGGAGGAGCACCTCATGGCCTCTGGTGCGTGGGTAGCCCAGGCTAGCCCGATCTCATCAGATCTCGGAAGCTCAACATGGTCAGCGTTGGCTGGTGTTTGGAAGGGCAGCCTCCAAGGAATCCCAGGGTCGTGACACAGATGCAGGCAATGTCAACCCGCCTCTGAAACGTCTCTTGCCGCAAAAACAAGTCTAGCTCGCCACCTAGTGGCACATAACATTAAAGAGCTAGAACCTCTGCCTGCCAGACAATCTTAGGGGCTCCTGGCTATACCACATACACTGCCATATGATAATTACTTATAATTTAGTGGGTTCCTCTCTAGCTCGCCCCTGTCCCATATATCATGACACTGTTGTATGGTGTAGACAGCTCTTAGCTTGCATTAAGTGGGCTGCGGTCACACGGAGCATTAGCCACGCTACAGAGACGGAAGAAAGGTGGATTTTCCGGGCATGATCAAACCGCAACATCTGGGAAGCGTAGAGCTCCCGTGGCTAAAACGAGGCTCCCCGCCGAAGATGCGCTGTAAAAAACGAGTACCTCCGAGGTACTAGTTTCCGGAAAACGCCGGGCAAGGGCGGGCGTCTGATCACGTTTCTGGTAGTAGCTCGTGGCATCCGGTGGCATCCGGCGCCCGCTCATGTCCCATCGTGAAAAGGTTTTTTTTCTTCAAGTCTCCACGGGATGCGCACAAGCACCCAACGGCGCATGCGCACATTTCGGTTAAAAAACAAACACAACCCCCGCCGCGCCGCTTCTTTGCCGCGCCGCAGGATTGACGTATGATCGGCACCTCCCCCCGAACCACGGGATGTCGGCGGGATGTTTGATCCGGCGGCTGTGTGGTAGTTCGCTCCAGGGCAAACAGCCCCCCCCCCCGCGATATCCGGCCCGTGTGATCGGGGCCGTGGTTAGGTTTATGTATAGATCTGTGTATAGATCTATGGCGCAGCCTCATTTGGACTACTGTGTACAGTTCTGGTCACCGTATCTCCAAAAGGACATTGCAGAGGTGGAAAGAGTACACAGCAGGGCAACCAAGACAATGAGGGGGTTGGAGCCCCTTCCCTATGAGGAAAGGCTGAAGAGTCCGGGACTTCTCAGTTTAGAAAAGAGACGACTGAGGGAGAAATATAGAAGTATGCATGGGGTGGAGAGGGTTGACAAAAAGAATTTTTTCTCTCTTTCTCCAAATAATAGAACTTGAGAGCATCCAATGAAGCTGATGGGCAGCAGGTTCAGGATGGACAAAAGGAAACACTACATTACACAGAGACTGATTAAAATGTGTGATTCGCTGCCAGAGGATGTAGTGATGGCCGCGGGAATAGCTTTAAAAGGGGGTGAGATAGATTCATGGATTCATAGATTCTATCGGTGGCTATTAGCCATGGTGACTGAGCCTCCGAATCCGAGAGCCAGGAAGCAACATCAGGGAAGGCCTTGGCCTCTGTGCCCCGTTGCTGGCCGTCCAGAGGAATTGGTTGGCTCCTGTGTGAGACTGGATGCTGGACTAGATGGACCATTGGTCTGAGCCAGCAGGGCTCTCCTGATGTTCTTATCAGGGGAAGGCCTCGGCCTTGGTGTCCCGTTGCTGGCTGTCCAGAGGAATTGGTTGGCTCCTGTGTGAGACTGGATGCTGGACTAGATGGACCATTGGTCTGAGCCAGCAGGGCTCTTCTAATGTTCTTATGTTTGCAGTCCCTTTTCAGCTTTGAGGAGCATCAGCCACAGCCTGGCTTGAAAGACAGAACGCCTGTGACATTCTCCCCTTCCCTCTTTTCCCCCTCTACTCGAGTTTTTAATTTTCTCTGGCCTTTGCTTGAGCAGTTTTCCGAGAGTACACTTCATATTTCCCTATGCAAATGAAGAGAACAAACACGCGCAAGACTTCCAAAGATAGATCGTTACATCGTGAAGTACATGCACCTCATCACAAAACAGCTTCAAATCCCATCTCTGGAAAACCTTCTGCCAGTATCTTGCTTGAAGTTAGCAAATGAGGCATGGGGGGGGGCCATGATTGGAGACTCCCCATAGATAAGGGGGAGGGAGAGAAAGAAATCTCCCTTGTGTCAAATGTTTTCCACCCAAAGGAACGCATCCGACCGACAATATGTTGCAATTTTACATATCCAAGATTTTTTCTTCTTCTTCTGTCAACAAATACTTTTGAATTTGCAGCTGTTAGAGAACTCTGAGTGAATCTAATTGATTGCAGGCAATTTGCTTAGTTCCCCCCCCTCCAATTCGCAATGGGTAAATCTGCTGTTTGTAAAGCCTACAGTGGCAGTCTTCCATAATAATGCCAACACGTTTGTACATCTCTGCCTCTTTGCCTTCTCGTCTCAAATATTTCGGATGGGCAAGGTACCCTCCTTGGGAAGCTGAGCGGGTGGGAAATTAAGTCGGAGGGGGAATGCTGCTCTTCAAATGCTCCTTTCTACTAGGGACTATTCCCATTTGGCCATGGAAGCTTGTGGGAGGGCCCCGAGCCTGTCACACACCCTGGGCTTAACCTATTTCACAGAGAGAGATTGTGGGTGGGGACAAGCTCACTGGCATTATACTGACTTATGACATCACTTCTGGTGATGTCCTTCTAGTGAAACCATAGAGTCCTCGGCAAATTCTAGAGCATTGCCCCTGTTTGATGATGTCACTTCTGGTGCAGAACCAGAAGTGACATCATCAAACAGGGGCAATGCTCTAGAACAGTGGTGGCGAACCTGTGGCACGGGTGCCAGAGGTGGCACTCAGAGCCCTCTCTGTGGGCACACATGCCATCGCCCCAGCCAGGCCCAGACCATCATTAAAGAAGAAGAAGAAGAGGAGATTGGATTTATACCCCGCCCTTCACTTGG
The DNA here is from genome assembly GCF_001447785.1 of Gekko japonicus. Taxonomy (NCBI): domain Eukaryota; kingdom Metazoa; phylum Chordata; class Lepidosauria; order Squamata; family Gekkonidae; genus Gekko; species Gekko japonicus. The sequence continues at coordinate 247,051 of NW_015165839.1, read as the reverse complement.
AGTCTCAGAGCGGCTTACAAACTCCTTTCCCTTCCCCTCCCCAGAACAGACACCCTGTGAGGTGGTTGGGGCTGAGAGAACTCTGACACAAACTGCTCTTTTTCAAGGACAGGTGTGCCAGAGCTTGTGACTGACCTAAGGTCACGTCAGCAGGTGCAAGTGGAGGAGTGGGGAATCAAACCCGGTTCTCCCAGATTAGAGTCCGCACACTTAACCACTACACCAAACTGTTGAATTCTCTGCCAAATAATTTTAAGTAAATGAAGGCATTTGGGACTGCTTTCCTTACTTTGTTTGGATCATCTTAAGTTAATGTATGAGTTGTTTTTTCTAAAGTAAAACCTCAGTGTTCAGGTTAAATTGCCATGTTGGCACTTTGTGATAAATAAGTGGGTTTTGGGTCGCAGTTTGGGCACTCGGTCTCTAAAAGGTTCGGCCATCACTGCTCTAGAATTTGCCGAGGACTCTATGGTTTCAGACAAATCCTAGAAAATCAGCTTAATGCGATGACATCACTTCTGGTTTTGTGCCAGAAGTGACATTGCAGATCAGCATGATTTATTTATTTATTTATTGCAACTTTTACCCTGCCCTCCCCACCGAGGCAGGCTCAGGGCGGCTTGCATAAAACCCAGTAAAAACAATATGTATCACAATTTAAAATACACAATAAAATACACAATAAACAATTTAATATGCCAATGGCGATCCAACTGTAGTAAAGTGGATTTAGAACACGTTCAGCGGTGCATCCCCTCCAGGAAGCTTCGACTGGAAAGAGGTCGGCACAGGGCATAGCGGATAAGGTGCTGCTCCTATCGGAAGGCCTGCTGGAAAAGTTCCGTTTTCATGGCCCTGTGGAGCTGTCCAAGGTCCTGCAGGGCCCTGATCTTGCCAGGGAGCTCGTTCCAATAAGACAGAGCTGCCAAAGAGAACGGCCTGTTCCTGGTTGATGTCAATCTGGCGTCCTTTGGACGGGGGGGGGGACAGTTTTGTGACCCTGATCGCAGTGCTTTATCTACAAAATCACTCACAAAAGCCTCACAGCCTATATCCACTTCCCTGGCATTTTGTCTGCCCTGTGGCAGCACTGTTAAGGAACGCATCATTCTATACAATGATGCTAGAAAATCCCCTTTGCTCCTCCCCCCCCCCAAACTGGCCTGTGAATCCATCCAGTGCCGGAGCTGCTCTGGATCCCCATTGGGGTGAAAAACATGGTATAAATGGCATTTAACTGAATAGGATAAATCACAAATAAAATATAACAAATCCACCCGTGCAGTTAAGAAAGGGGTCTCTGAGTTCTCTCAAGGGGAGGTGGCATTTCCCAGACATTTCCCTCTCCCACTGCAGCCCACCAAGTCCCTCCCAAAATTTGGTTTGGTGGGGGGAGGGTTCGTGGATACTGGTCAGGGAGTTGTTCCTTCACTGCTGCTTTCCATGCTCTTCTGATACTCTTCCACAACTCCACTCACTCTCTGCTCAGCTAGCCACGGCCTGGGCCCATAACCCTGTCAAGGTTTGCACAGTGCTAGCCCACTGCAAGATGTGGGTGAATACGAGTATCACAGAAGACGTAAGTCCAACTGGCTTAGTGTAAAACTATATACATTTATTTACACAAGCCTTCACCAATATATTACACACAGTGACAAAGTGCTTCGCAGACACCAGGTTTTCCATCAGGAAGGTAAAGTACACTGTACATCATTATACTTATACAAGCATTGTCCAATCAGATCTCAATGCTGAGTCATAGTGATGCTGTTAATTAGTTCTGTTCTGAACTGGACAGAACCGGTTGGAGCCAGCTAGACTTTCTCTCTGAGCTGTCAGCTCCTGTCAAATAGATTGACCTCATCTATGGTCAGACGTGTATGTTGACAAGGGGTCCATTGAAGATTTGGTGCTGTAAGCTGCCATTAACTCCAGTACCCATCCTTCTCTTGGACCTATTTGCATGCCCAGGGATGAGAAACAACCTGCACAGATACTCTGAACCCAAGCCTGTCATTTGGTGGCCATTTTGCTAGTATCAGAGGCCAACTGCACCAGATGTAGTTGAAGGGAATAAGAGGAAGGGAGAAGAGCAGGGCTGTAACTAGAAAATTTTGGTTGGTGGGGAATGGGGAAGTCTGGGGGGGGTACTTTGGCCACACGTGCTGCTCCTCTTGCAGCAGCAATTCACAAAACCAAACAAGGACCCACGGTAAGTAGGAAAACCAACATACAACAAGTACCGTGCACAGATTATTATAACATCAAAAATAATTTTATATTTTTTGAAAAATATTTTTACAATAATTTCTACATATATAATTAATCATCTTAATCACAACTCACAATATAAGAGATATCAAAAATAGTAAATATCATCTCCAAGAATCTCAAAAGCTATTGCACAACCTTATAATTAATAATAGTCCTCCTCTGTTAAATAAAAGTTTCAAAAGGGAGGACTCCTTAAAGTCTCTTTATAACATGTGCTCTGTCTTCCTCCAATAGAGGTCCAGATATCCTTCTGTTTTTTTGCAGGGTTCATTGAAAGAGAATTTTGGATTAAAACTTTGGGTAAGAACATTTCACTTCTTTGAGACTCTGTCTAATATGAGATTACTAGCATTGTAACCTATTCTGTTTCTGCTATCTTATATGTTATATGTGGCAACCTTGTGCTGAAAATTGTTGTTGAACTCCCTGAGGAAGATTTGGAAACAGAAGGATATCTGGACCTCTGTTGGAGGAAGACAGAGCACATGTTATAAAGAGACTTTAAGGAGTCCTCCCTTTTGAAACTTTTATTTAACAGAGGAGGACTATTATTAATTATAAGGTTGTATAATACCTCTTGCAGCAACAGCAGAAGTCCTCCTCTAGCCTGTTCAATGGGAGAGACTCGATTCTGGGCTGCTTTTCTGTGTAAGCAGGGAAGGGGGGGGAATCTCCGACTCTCTCTATTTTGCATTTTGCAATTTTATTTTATGTTGTTGCATTCTTAAAAACCCATTTATTTTTTGGCCTGGGAAAAAAAACGAGACTGAAGCTTCTTTGACTGTGGCCGGGGTCGTTTTGGAACACCTACACACATCTTACATTTTTTAAAGAAAAAAAAATGATTTTGAAAAAAACCCTTGAATTTTCTGTCTGAGAGGGGCAATGCTCATCTTTGGGGGGCATTGCCCCCAAATGCCCCCATGTGGCTATGGGCCTGGAGAAGAGAGACCTTTCTTGTCAGACTGGTTCATCTCGTTATCTTTCACACTTCTGTCATGAGCAGCCTTGAGTTCTTCACTTGGGAAAGAAAGGGGGAAACAAGGAAATGATGTCACTACGACAAACGGCATGCATTATTTTGTTCCCAGATGATAAAATCTCATCGGCAAAGCCTTGCCCTTGTTCTGTCTACAACCCATTCAATCACACCGCATGAATCATTCACAAAGCCTGTGATGATCTGGATGGGGCGCCAGGTGTTTGCGGTACCCGAGCCCTTCTACCCATCTCTTAGGCCCTGTGTTTTTTGGTTACCTTGGAAAACACACCTCCAGAGATCCGGCAGCAAAACAGGTTGCTATTTCACTCTCTGCTTCCACCTTCTCTGGCTCTCCTGAGACTGAATAATTCAAGAAAGCCTCGGGATCATCTCTTCCTCCTGCTTCCAGGAAGCCGCCGTGCCCAGGACCGAGGTTTTTTGCATTGATTTTGGCCAAACCTTTGGCTCCTTTGAGACGCAACCCCGTTTTCAGGCAACCGACTGCCTCCATCTCAGCTTGTGGCATTCCTCCTTCAGCAAATCGCGGCCACTTCGCAAGGCAAAGCAGGATCGGATGGCATTTCACAACAGCCCAATTTGGGCAGGGGGGCCAGGCGGCTTCATATGCATGGGATTGATAGGCACCCACACACCTCCAGTCCTTCGACAGGAATAGACGTTAGTTGTCAGAGCCCAGTTCCTTCTTCAGGCCTTGGCGCTCTCTGCCTTGCACAAGTCGAACAAGGGATTTCTGATGCCACAGAGAGCTGCTGTGCTTAAAAGCATCAAGAGTGAAGACTCTGTTGCTGCAGGTGCTCCGGCGTTCTGCCTTCCCATCTGCAGCACACCCCCAATTCCATTCAGACCTTTTGCTCTCTGCCAGTCATCTCTCATTGCTCTGGTGGTGCTAGAGCTGACAGAAGAAAGCTGGGAAGAAGGAACAATCTCTTCATCTCAGTACCTGAGTGAACAGCATCTAGTCACCGGGACTAGAGATGTGACGGCCCAAGAAAAAACCCGGTTTTCTTTCCTGAACTTTTGTGTTTTTCCCCGAAAAATTAGAAAAATTGAAAAAAAGGAAAGAAACATTTTATTTTAACATGATGAATAAAATATTTTAAGACAAGGTGTTCAAAAATTTTCCAGATCATTTCTAAAAAATATGTATGGTATCAGATTGATGTAATTTCTGTGCACCGAGGACAAGCAAGTCCTAGGTTACAAACTGAACTCTCCAATGCAAGAACAAGATGTATTTCTTCCTTTAGGAGGCGCTATTGTCACAAGAAAAGAAAAAGGTTTCAGTGTTGTTTTTGCATGTGGGTGGGTATTCTGTTTGTAATAATTGTTTGGATACACTATATCTTTAATACGCTAGTTGTGATAATTTCATGCCAAGTAAAAATGTCCAGTCATATTTTATGTTCCAAAAGTAACAGAATGACTTTCAATCTGGAAAAGAAAAAAGAAGTGCTAATGTAGCATTTCTTTCAATTTTTCCAGAAATTTCCATTTTTTTCTGAGCTTCAACATTTCTGGAAATTTTACATCTCTAACTGGGACCAATGAGATGAAGAGGGGCAGTGCTGGCATAGTGGCTAGAGCACCAGCCCAGGACTGGGGATACTTGGTTCAGCTTAAGGTTACCATCCCCCCAGTGGGGGGGGATTTCCCCATTTTCAGGGGCCCCCAATCCGCCGACAGCCAGCTGGCAGGTGGGGGAGCCCCGCCCCTGAAGAGCCCTGTCCCGCCTGACATGCCTGGTGCAATGTTGTCACTCAGAGGTGATGTCATCAGGCTGAGCACATCACATGGGGGGTGCTCTAGCATTTGGATTAAAACCTTGGTGGTCTCTAAGCTGTGGAGTCTTGTGAGCAAAAGTTCTACTTTGTGAGCTACTACCATTAAAGTTGTGAGCGAGCGATTGGGCTGCTGCATCAATTAGTTTGCTCTGGAGCCATCCCTTCCTCAGCTGAGACAAAAATGTGTGAGCCGGAGGCTAAAAAAACAAAAAGTGAGCTGGCTCACGCTGACTCAGCTTAGAGGGAACACTGGTCCAGAGGCAAAGAAACTCTATGGTGTCCAGGACCAGGCAGGAGCACCCCCACCGGCAGCCAGGTAGACCTGACAACCCTAGTTCAACTCCCCACTCATCCATGGGATTTTGTTCATTGTATGCCACAATTCTATATAAGCTGCATTTAAAAAGTGTAAAAAAGATGTTCCAGAGACAAATGAATCCTCAGTACCGGCAATTAAAATGGCAGGCTGAAACTCACAAAAGCCATACCTGCCACCAGGGGTCATTTCGTAGAAAAAGAGGTGCAGGAGCTCATTAGCACAACTCATTAGCACAACTTATTTGCATATGTCACACCCCCTGGCATCACCGGAAGTGTGTCAGAAGGCAACACCCACTGCTCAGGCTCCACTGGACTGTTTTGGATTGCTAGCTATTGGGGGGGGGGGGGTGTGCGAAGCAACACCCACTGCTCAGGCTCCACTGGACTGTTTTGGATTGCCAGCTGTTGGGGGGAGGGGAGGAATGTGCAGATCAGCCTTCGCAGAGGAGGGAGAGCTTGTACCTGAATAAAACTTGGTCTTAAGGGTGCCACTGGACTGTTTTGGGCCCCGGGGGGGGGCTCTGCAACTTCTTGCTAATCGTGGCTGCTTCTTGCTCCTTGTGGCCCAACTGAGGGCTGCTGAGAGCAGGGGGCAGGGCTTGTTGCATGTGCCTGCCCCCTGGGCTCCTTACTGCTGAAGCTCAGCTCCCATGCGCTCCCGCAGGAAATGACCCCTGCCTGCCACAAATTTTGTTCATCTTTAAGGTGCTCCTGGACTCTTGCTCTTTTCTCCTGCGACAGACTAACACAGCTACCCGTCTTGATCTAAAAGCAACAACAACAACAAATGTATTCGGAATGTACTCAACCATCACTAGCCAGGGTCTAAAGCATCCAGGAGGTGAGAACTCTGTGCAGAATAGAAACACTGGCTTTTACTCACTAATATCCCTCCAAGCCAGGCAAAGCGTATCTTAGCCGAGGAGCGTTTTGGACTTGCGACATTCCAAGCAGAACAGGCCAATGAATCTCGCCTGCCAAGAACTGACTCCCGGCCTACTTGCCAATCGGACAGCCTGAAATTCAGATGCATGCAGTCAGCCGAGGGGGAGGAAGAAGGCCCGGGTTCTGCCGAGGTGGCTCCGGCTTCCGAGCCCCGCTAAACACGGCTGCTTTCCAGGGAACAATTGCGGCAGGGAAAGGCACATCGAAGTTAGGAAGAGCTGGCAGAGTCCGCACACTCTGGGATGCGTGCCCAGCTTGGGACTTAGTGAAGGATTTGCATGTGTCAACAAGAGAAAACAACCCCCTACGGAAGAAGAGGGGGTTGCTTCGATGCATGTCACTCTCTCTCTCTCTCTCTCTCTCTCTCTGGCACCTGTGTTGTGTGTGTGTGTGTTTAATGCAGTCAGTGTTTGTTTGTGTTGCTTGATACAAACTGGAACTACTGGGTCATTCTCCTGGCTTTCGTTCTTGGATGGAACAGCAGGAGAAGAGGAGGAGGCCAACTCCTCATATCCGGCATTGATGACAGAGATGGAGATGAAGAAGAGAAGAAGAAGAAGAGAAGAGATTGGATTTATACCCCACCCTTCACTCGGAGTCTCAGAGCGGCTTACAGACTCCTTTCCCTTCCCCTCCCCACAACAGACACCCTGGGAGGTAGGTGGGGCTGAGAGAGCTCTTGACAGAAACTGCTCTTTCAAGAACAGCTCTTGACAGAACTACGGCTTGCTCAAGGTCATCCAGCAGCTGCAAGTGGAGGAGTGGGGAATCCAACCCAGTTCTCCCAGATTAGAGTCCGCGCACTTAACCACTACACCAAACTGGTACCTGGGAGGATTCAGTTTCTCCAGATGGGATGCTTGAATAATGGGACGTGTCCTGTTTCCCAGGCCTCTTCCCCATAGGGTTGCCAGGGCCTGAAGATCTTCCAGAATTACAAGTGGTCTCCGGACAACAGAGATCCGTTCCCCTGGTGGAAATGATGGAAATGGCAGTGAAGTCCGTGGTCTCATAGCCCTCTGAGTTCCCTCCCCTCCCCAAACCTTGCCTTCCACAGGCTCCGCCCCCAAATCTCCAGGAATTTCCCAGCACAGATTTGGCAACCTTACTTCCCATGAGCTGCACACGACACACGGTCACATGGTTGGTTTGTTCACCATTTTAATTAGCTGCACAGCAGGGCTCTTGGTGCCATTCATGGTGGCACCTCACCCCCGTCAGCTGCCTGCCAAGTGCCCAAACCCTGTACAGAAACATTAACTTGCTAAAAAATGTCCTTTCTTTGGCTTTCTCAGTCCTGTTAAGGTGTGTGTAGGGGGGTGTCCATTGCTTGCATGTCTGGTATCATAGCTTTGCTCAGTTTGCCTGTCTGGCCCCCAAAGTCAAGCACAACCATCTTCATGAGGTGTTCTCAACTGGATTGCAAATACCTTGTGCACACTTGAAAGCACACTGAAAAGAGCAGTCTCTGTCAAGAGCTCTCTCAGCCCCGCCTACCTCACAGGGTGTCTGTTGTGGGGAGGGGAAGGGAAAGGAGTTTGTAAGCCGTTCTGAGACTCCAAGTGAAGGGCCGGGTATAAATCCAATC
>NW_015165839.1:235103-239122 GCF_001447785.1 Gekko japonicus | reverse complement strand
TTCTTCTTCTTCTTCTTCTTCTTCTTCTTCTTCTTCTTCTTCTTCTTCTTCTTCTTCTTCTTCTTCTTCTTCTTCTTCTTCTTTTTCTTCCACCTGGGAAATGTAGTCCAAGCCACTAAGGGCTGAGCATGCACCAGTATGATGAATGCCGCCCACAGTGCAGTCCAAAAGCAGCACATACACTTGAAATGTCATTGATTTTGAATGATGCATGTACTGGGATATTTGGTTAATATAGCAGAGTTTTGCCCACTCATAGAAGCACGATCTTAACAAACGCTCAGGGCGAAGCTTCGCCCAAGCGCATATCACTCAGTTTTTTTAAAAAATGGCGGGGGGAAACGGAAGCCTCAGGCTCCCGACAGAAATGGCTAGACACCAGTGGAGAGCGATCAGACGGAGGGGTACATCGAAAGCAACCGTTGCACTCAGTATACCACCACTTGGGGACCTAGTGGCAGAGTGCAACGGTTTAAAGGGATTTTCAACGGTTAGGGACGGAAGGCAGATGTTCTACATGTGAACGCCGGTAAGTTCACTGATTGCAACCGGCACCTATACCGCTGCAAATGTCCTGTCTGAACGCACCCTTAGAGTGATGCCCCCCCCCATGGACTGGACCTCTTGGTCTACCTGCACTAGACTCTTTCTGGACTGGATCTTTTGGTTTGAATATATCTTATTTACTGTACACCAGGGGTGGCCAAACTGCAGCTCTTTCACACAGTCTAATTTAATGTTAATAAAAAGCAGATTTGTGTATTTTTCAGTAAAAACGTGTATGTGACATTTGTTCATGTCTTGTGGTTTCATCTCAAACACCTGACATTTATTCTGTGTGGCTGTTACACTAAGCAAGTCTGGCCACCCCTGCTGTGCACGATTACTTGAATGATTTACATATGTGACTCCTTCGTGATACTCTGTTTCAGTCTATTTTCATACACATATATGTGTGGCATGATCAATGTTTTTGTAATTCAGTAATGTAAAGACAAGACCTATTAATTCAAGGAAACACTTTAATGAAATAATTCACAATTTACGTGACAGTTTATGTTTTGTTGTGTTTTACATCACAGCTTCTTGTTCTCAGTTGTTAGTGATCAGTTGGCTATGACTCCTCCTATTTTGCTTATACCCAGGGGTCATTTCCTGCAGGAGCGCACAGGAGCGGAGCTCTGGCAGTAAGGAGCCCAGGGGGCGGGCACATGCAACAAGCCCTGCCCCCTGCTCCCAGCAGCCTTCAGTCGGGCCAAGAAGCAGCCAGGTAAGTTGCAGAGCTCCCCCCGGCCCAAAACAGTCCAGTGGCACCTTGAAGATGGCAGATCTGTGCGTTCCTCCCCCCCATAGCTAGCAACCCAAAACAGTCCACTGGCCCCTATAAGACCAAGTTTTATTCAGGTAGAAGCTCTCCCCCCTCTGCGAGGACAGCTCTGCACATCCCCCCCCCAATAGCTAGCAATCCAAAACAGTCCAGAGGAGCCTGAGCGGTGGGTGTTGCCATTTGACACACTTCCGGTGATGTCCGGGGGTGTGGCATATGCAAATAAGTTATGCTAATGAGTTATGCTAATGAACTCCTGCACCTCTTTTTCTATGACATGACCCCTGCTTATACCCAATGCTTCTTCTAAGCTCTGGAGTCTTGTGAGCAAAAATTCTACTTCGTAAGCTACTGGCATTAATGTTGTGAGCGAGTGATCTGGCTGCTGCATAAATTAGTTAGCTCTGGAGCCCTCCTTCCTGGGCTAAGACAAAAATGTGTGAGCCGGAGGCTAAAAAACTGTGAGCTAGCTCACACTAACTCAGCTTAGAGAGAACATTGCTTATACCCCCCAATGTCCAGGCATGCCGAGTCACTCAGTCCAACAGCATGATCTTCCCACGATGGCGCTGGAGCATACCTAACCACAGCCAGCATCATGTACCAACACCAGTTCCTTGGCCAGCTGCCATGCTGACTGTCATCAATGTGCAGATGTAAAACCTTTCCAGTTTGCACCCAAATCCTCCGATGCCGTGCTCATCTCAAGAGGAAATGGGCGTAGTGAGCAAGTCATGTTCTTTGTGGAAACCAGATCATCACTTTTTGAGACCCAAAGAGTGTGGGATTATGGTTTCACCGGTAATGTTCCTGAAAGTCACATCTGATGTAGGGCTGCCATAGAAATGTGGCCTAAATGGAACCGAAATCATAGAGGTCGGGTTGCCTTCCTCCAGGTGGGGCCTGAAGATCTCCTGCTATGACAACAGCAATCAGTTCCTCTGGAGAAAATGCCGCTTTGTAGGGTGAGACTCTTTAGAGTTCAGGGGTGGATTGGCCATTTAACTTACAGGGAAATGTCCTAGTGGGCCACCGTCCTTGAGGGCCACCGATGGCCAGCAGCAAACAGAGCCAAGACCCAGCATTCTGCCTGAGTCTCAGAGGCTGCCTGACTTAGACACAGTGTTGCCAGCCTCCAGGTGGGGCCTGGAGATCCCCCCAGAATTACAAGTGATCTCTAGATGGCAGAGATCATATCTTCTGGAGAAAATGGCTGATTTGAAGGGTGGACTTCATGGAGGGCTGCCAGCTCCACGTTGGGAAATACCTGGATATTTGGGGAGGTGGAGCCTGGGGAGGGCGGGGTTTAAGAAGGGGAGGGGCTTCAATGAGGTATCATGTCATAGAGTCCGTGTTCCAAAGTGGCCGTTCTCTCCAAGTGAACTGATCTCTGTCTCCTGTCCTGGAGATCAGTTGGAATAGCAGGAGATCTCCAGCTACGACCTGTAGGTTGGCAATCCTAACTCTATGGCATTGTATCCTGCTGAGGTCCCTCCCCTCCCCAAAACCCACCTTCCCAGGATCCACCCCCCCCCAAAAAAAAACTCCAGTCCTTCTGAGGGATTCGAAGGGTGCTTCAGTCAGACAAGCAACAAGAGCCAGTTTGGTGTCGTGGTTAAGCGCGCGGACTCAAATCTGGGAAAACCGGGTTTGATTCCCCACTTCTCCACTCGCAGCTGCTGGATGACCTTGGGTAAGCCATAGTTCCGTCAGAGCTGTTCTCTCAAGGACAGTCCTCGGGAGAGCTCTCTCAGCCCCACCTCCCTCACAGGGTGTCTGTCGTGGGGAGGGGAAGGGAAAGGAGACTGTCGGCCACTCTGAGACTCCGAGTGAAGGGTGGTGTATAAATCCAATCTCTTCTGTTCGTCTTCTTCATTATCCACAAAGGGTTTGCATGCTCCTTTGCAGTGTGTGTGTGCATGCATGTGCTGAGCACCTGAGTGGCGAGCAGGAGAGGCGATGGGTGCACCTGAGTGCCTTCGCTTTTTTCCATCTGATGCTCTTTTCATTTCAAGCCTCCTCGTGTGCCCAGGGAGTGTCTTCAGAACCCAACGCGGTGGAGAGGCAGCTTCCCCGGAGATCTCGGAGATGATTAAATGAAATAGATTCACTCGCACATTAGTGGGAAGAGCCAGAGGGGGAGCCTGACTCTGTAGCTTATGCGAGGCACACACGTCCTGCCCGTGAGCCTCCATGCAAGATTCATCAAGAAGGCCTGCTGCGGGGAAAAGAGAAAACCCACAGAGAGACTTCCTGGGAAGCAGAGATGAGGCACGGTGGCCAGAGAAGAGTGCCGCGCAACAGGCCGGGGCCAAGTTTGCAAACAGGGCACATCTCCCTGCCTTCTACCAAATCTTTTGGGGAAGAGAGAGAAGGGGTCCCCTGCCCAGGGTTGCCAGCTCCAGGTCAGGAAACAGCTGGAGATTTGGGGGAGCCTGAAGAGGGTGGGGTTCGGGGAGGGGAGGGACTTCAGTCGGGTTTCAATGCCATAGAGACTACCTGCCAAAGCGGCCATGTTCTCCAAGGGAACTGATCTCTGTAATAGGGTTGCCAGCCTCCAGGTGGGGCCTGGAGATCCCCCGCGTTTACAGCTGATCTCCAGCTGGCAGAGATCAGCTCCCCTGGAGAAAGTAGCTGCTTTCAAGGCTGGACTCTGTGGCCTTGTACCCTGCTGAGGCCCCTCCCCTCCCCA
>NW_015165839.1:220169-228891 GCF_001447785.1 Gekko japonicus | reverse complement strand
GAGCTCTCTCAGCCCGACCTACCTCACAGGGTGTCTGTTGTGGGGAGGGGAGGGGAAAGGAGTTTGTAAGCCGCTCTGAGACACCTTTGGGTAGTGAAGGGCGGGGTATAAATCCAATCTCTTCTTCTTCTTGTACTTGAAGGTGGGCTGGGAGGGGGCTCTGCAACTTACCTGCCTGCTTCTTGCTCTTCGTGGCCCAACTGAGGGCTGCTGGGAGCTTGAGACACCTTTGGGTAGTGAAGGGCGGGGTATAAATCCAATCTCTTCTTCTTCTTGTACTTGAAGGTGGGCTGGGAGGGGGCTCTGCAACTTACCTGCCTGCTTCTTGCTCTTCGTGGCCCAACTGAGGGCTGCTGGGAGCAGGGGGCGGGGCTTGTTGCATGTGCCCACCCCCTGGCCTCCTTACTGCAGAAGCTCCGCTCCGGCGCGCTCCCGCAGGAAATGACCCCTGATTATTTCCTCCTTCTCTTCTTCTTTCTTCTTTAATTTTTGACTTTGTTTAGTTTCTTGTGCTCATGCAGTTTTTCCAATAGTATTCTTCTCCTGCTCCCCCCCCCGCCAATGATGACCATGAACAATTAGGCACGCTCATTCAAACGAGATGTAAGAGGATATGTCATGAGACAATGTCATCACACCTGAATGCCTTTCTGTGGTGGGATTTCGTCAATGCCCACGTGGGCACAGGTGCACTAATTACATCCCAGGGCAACAAGGAATGACTTGTCATGTGTTTTTAATCGATGGAAATAATTACGTACACACACTCACTCCTGCGCATCCCTAAGCAGAAGAAATGTGTGGAACTGTGCATTGTGGAGTACAATGAATCCACACATGTGTCATTCACCCCTGCAGCTCAGATCTCTGTCGTGAAAAGCTCACATCTGGTTTTGCGAGCTGTTGACTGCGGAGCGTGAGCTGCAGAAACAAGGGACCAGTTTTGCATATTTTTAGTCCTAGCAGGTGCTTCTCAGCTCAACCCTGCCCAAACCTGGAGACGTCAATCTCCCCACCAATGTTCCCTCTAAGCTGTGGAGTCTTGTGAGCAAAAAATCTACTCTGTGAGCTACCGGCATTCAAATTGTGAGCGAGCGATTTGGCTGCTGCATTGAACTACGTCGTTTGCTCTGGAGCCATCTTTCCTGAGCTAGGGCAAAAATGTGTGAGCTGGAGGCTAAAAAACGGTGAGCTAGCTCACACTAACCCATCTTAGAGGGAACTTTGCTCCCCACCCCTGCTTTCCTTGGACTGAAACTCAAACAATGGGGAATCTTTCCCGATGAACTGGAATCAGATTGTACAGATAAGGACTGAAGTTATTGTGCAGATAAGGACTGAAGCGCAAATAATCAGAACGTCGTCCTGATGAATCGGAAAGCGATTGTACAGATTATGAGCCATGGAACCACTTGGATGACCAGCCTGATCTATGCTTCTTTACCCAGAAGCCCCCTTGTATTTGGTGGGTTTACAACTAGCTCTTCGTCTGACTGATTACAGTCAGAAAGCGAATGGAGAAAAACAAGGCTCACCCCCAATGCGTACTGGGGGGAAAAATACATGCAGACATGCAGACAAAAAGGAGCTCTTGAGTAAGTGTCAGTTGTCATTCTCCTTGTAATTCTTCCAGGGATAACAAGAGAGGCAGAGCTCAGCTCTGAGCTCCGAAGTAGCAGAGTTCAGCATCACCAGCTGCTTCTATCTGGTCACGAAAGGTACGGGAGAGTTGCCCTACTGTGCCGCTGATTGCCTCGTAGCGGGGCTGGTGCCGCTCATGATTCACAGAGATAAATACAACCCTCTGCCTATATATGGACGCCCACCTGGGCCTTGAGGAGAATTCCATTTAGTCTCCTGCCTGGGGTAGCAGAAAATGATGGCCGGGGTGGACTCAACTGGCACCTGCCAAGCCATGACTCATAAGCTAAGGTCAAGTACAAGTCGAGTTGTCCCTTATATAGAGATTTAACGTCCTGTCCCTTAAATAGAGATTTAATGCATGGAAATGGGCAGCAGGAGCCAGATTTCCCAGCCGGGGCCCCTGTGACTGCTTGACAGACCTGTGTGGGGGGGAGATGGGGGGGGAATCTTCAGCATTGAACCCCCGCACAACATCAGGGCTACGCTCTAGGATTCACCCCAACCCCGGCCCCAAACACTCGAAATGTTACAGGCCCACAGTCACTAAATGAATACTCAAAAAATGGCAAAAAATATCATGAGGATGAAGAAGAGACTGGATTTATACCCCACCCTTCACTACCCGAGCCAGTTTGGTGTGATGGTTAAGTGTGCAGACTCTAATCTGGGAGAACCGGGTTTGATTCCCCACGCTTCCACATGCAGCTGCTGGTGTGATCTTGGGTCAGTCCCAAGTTCTTTCAGAGCTGTTCTCTCAAGGACAGTTCTCTCAGAGCTCTCTCAGCCCCACCTACCTCACAGGGTGTCTGTTGCGGGGAGGGGAAGGGAAAGGAGGTTGTAAGCCGCTCTGAGACTCCCTTGGGTAGTGAAGGGCGGGGTATAAATCCAATCTCCTCCTCCTCCGAAGGAGTCTCAGAGAGGCTTACAATCTCCTTCCCCTTCCTCTCCTCACAACAGACTGGGGCTAGGTGGGGCTGAGAGAGCTCTGAGAGAACTGTCCTTGAGAGAACAGCTCTGAAAGAACTTGGGACTGACCCAAGATCACACCAGCAGCTGCATGTGGAAGCGTGGGGAATCAAACCCGGTTCTCCCAGATTAGAGTCCATGCTCTTAACCACTACACCAAACTGACTCATCTTCCCAAAACTGTTGTCATGACCTGAAAGCTAGAAAAACAGCCCAGATCGCAAAAACCTCACAGGTCTATGGTCATGATCACATGAAACTGCCTTATACTGAATCAGACCTTTGGCCCATCAGAGTCACTGTTGTCTACTCAGACTGGCAGCGGCTCTCCAGGGTCTCAGGCAGAGGTCTTTCACATCATCTACTGCCAGTTCTTTTAACTGGAGATGCCGGGAATTGAACCACAGCCCCTCCCCATCAGAAAAGTAAAAAAACATGAAGTAAAACACCACAAACTCACCAGACTGTGCTCAATTCCCTGAAATAACAACAGCCAAAATCATGAAAACCAGTAAAACATTATGGGACCTGGCCGGTACACAAACACTCGGGGGGGGGATTGCAAAAACACCCACAATCTAACCAAACCATGGTCATGAGCCCAAAACCAAAAAAAGAAGGGGAACTAGCGTGTCTCACTCCAGTTGTATTGTGATATCACAGTCCAACTTGAATTTGTATTTAGTCTCACTATAGCCTATTGGTTTTGAAAAAGAATTACTCGAAACGCGGCAGCTTGCATCCGGACTACGCGTCTCTATGGTTTATGGAATTCTAAAATGCTTGAATTATCCAGGAACTATATGAGTCCACTTCTCTGTATATTTGTTGTTTCTTGCAAGAACACCTTGGCCTTATATAGTTATATTTCTGTATTACTGAACTTGTCATTCAATAGTGTGTGTGTGTGTATGTGGACTGGCTCCGGTCACACGGGCCAGATAACGCGGCGGGGGGGAGCCATGGCTGTTCGCCCTGGAGCAAAATTGAAAAGTACTTGGTTCGCCTCGTGGAGGACTTGGACGACGACATACTGTAGCACACGTTTATTGTACTTAACACAGACAAAGACTAACTCTAACGGCCAACAGGGCCAACTATATACATATCCACCAGCAACCCCCCCCCCACTCCCATTGGAGGGTTTAAATGTCCCGCCAAGGTGGCTATTGGTTGGGGCTGGGGAATCCAGGATCCAAAGTTTCCTTTGTTTTCGGATCCAAGCTCTGGCCTGTCCGCGGACCCCTGGAGGCGGTCCACATACATAACAAAAGTAAAGCGCGGTAGCCCGATCATGCGGTCCCCCGAGTCTCCATGCTTCGGCTGTTAGCTGGTGATCACACGACGATGCTGCAGCATGGCAAAGAAGTGGTGCGGCGTGATCACACAAGCATTTTGCATTTGTGTGCATGCGCAATTCTGCGGAGCAACATTGATTTCAGTTACGTGTTTGTGCGCATGTGCTTATGAAAAACATCTGGTTTGCGACAGGACGTGGACGGGCACTGGATACCACTGGATACTAGCGCTCCCGCGATCAGACGCTCACCTGTGCCGTGCGTTTTCCAGGTACTAGTGCACTTTCCTTGGTACTTTTAAACTCCACATCTTCGGTGGGACGCCACAGGTTGGTCACAGGTGAGCTATGCTTCCCAGATGTTGCTGTGTGATCGCGTCCCGAAAATCCGCCCGACATTCGTGCCTTTCGCGTGGCAAATTCTCCGTGTGACTGGGGCCATTGTTTATTTTCAGCCAGTGGTTTTTTGTGCTTTGTTCCTGGCTCCCCTTCTTTTTTGGTTTTCCAAAACCAAAAATTGGCAATTTTTTAAAAAGATAACAGGTTCCAAACATCACAGGACAGAGGTCATGACCCCAAATCGAAATACAATTGTCAAAAGTTGCAAAAGATGCCTCCAATCTCACAGGACAGTTGTCGAAGCCTGAACCGTGTTGAAAATTGTTTATTTGCCTTATACCCCACCTTTCTCCCCAGTGGGGACTCAAAGGCTGCGGTCACACAAACACTAAATAATCCACTTTCCATCCACTTTCAATGCACTTTCCAACTGGATTTTTGCCAGTTCACACAATAAAATCCGTTGGAAAGTGCGCTGAAAGTAGATGGAAAGTGGATTATTGAGTGTGTGCGACCGCAGCCAAAGTGGCATACATCATTCTCTTACCCATTTTACCTTCATTACAACCCTGTGAGGTAGGCAAGGCTAATAGGGTGTGACTGGTTCAAGGTCGCCCAGCAGGCTTCCAATGGCAGAGCAGGGATTCGAACCAGATCCCAGCCCAACACTTTAACCACTATACCTCACACCAGTTGTCTAATTGTGAAAACTGTGTAAAACTCCTATAACCTCACAAGATAGTGGCCAGGAAAAGAAAAATAACAGTGAGAAACACAACCCCCCTCCCCAAAACCCCATACAATATACGACTACAGTCAGTTGTCCAAAACTTAGAAAATGGTGAACATTGCCGAAGAGGAAGAAGAAGAAGAGGAGGAGGAGGAGATTGGATTTATACCCTGCCCTTCACTACCCAAAGGAGTCTCAGAGCGGCTTACAAACTCCTTTCCCTTCCCCTCCCCACAACAGACACCCTATGAGGTAGGTGGGGCTGAGAGAGCTCTGACGGAAACTGCTCTTTTTCAAAAACAGCTCTGACAGAACTATGGCTTGCCCAAGGTTTTTTCCAGCCCCCGCTCCGACTGGGAGCAAGCTGGTTTCCACAGGCTAATGGGTCAGCCAACCTCTGGAGGAGGAGGAGGAGGAGGAGGAGAAAGCCAAAAGGGACAGAACATTTTTTTCTCTAGACAGTTTTCAACCCCAATTAGAATGTGTAAAAGACCAGCCTCCTGGAAAGGGACATCCAATGAAGATGGACAAATAAAACCTGCGACACCTGATACCACACAGACCATTTGCCTGACTCCCCCCCCCATCCAATATGCTGCAAAACTTCCCTAGCTGCTAGTGCCAAATGCCAATCAAGCTTCCTGCATTTTGTTCTTTGGGAAGAAATCATATTGCTGCTGTTCACAGCTCCATGTCTTGCTCGCGGGCAAATTTACCAAAAGCTCCTTCTTAGAGCAGCAGTTCGTTTTGTAACAGTAATTACTACCAAAATAAAAACCCTCATTGAAAAAGCATTTAGAAAACAGGCGTTGTAGAGAAGCGGTTTATAATCATTTGAAAATTGGCACTTAGGGAAACACTGGCGAGCTAAACTGCTTTGCAAGGAGAATGTAAAGAGCAAGGAGAACACAGTGGAGATGGTTGAAGAGAGCCATGCGTTTTGCAGGGACCTCCTCGAATCCCTTTGAAGACAGTAGTAGAATCTGGATAGGTTGAAGATGCGAACTGCACTCCGCTGTCTGGCTGACTATTTGAAGAAATCTGGTTCATTTGAAACGTGGTGTTGGAGGAGAGGTTTACAGATACCGGGGAGCAGCGCTATTTTTGGGCAGAAATGCACAGGAACGGAGTTCCGGCTGGCTCCCAAGTTGGCCATGACCAGCAGGAGCTCATTAGCATAATAGGCCGCACCCAACAGCAGAAACTCATTAGGATTGGCTACATTAGGGGTGTGTGGCCTCACATGCAAAGGAGTTCCTGCTACAAAAAAAGCCCTGGTTTGACAACAAACAAGGTAAACAGAATAACAAGCAAAAGGTGGGTGTGGCTGGATGAGCACACTTCTGGTAACATGGGGGTGTGGCCTAATGTGCTGATGAGCTGTGCTGTCAGGGGTGTGGCCCAATATGCTAATGAGTTCCTGCAGTTGGGTGTGGCCTATTATGCTAATGAGTTCCTGCTGGACTTTTTCTACAAAAAGAGCCCTGCCGGGGAGAACCAAACAGACAAGTCAGTGGGTTCTAGATCAAATCAAGCCTGGACTGTCATGAGTAACCAAAATGACTAAACTGGGGCTATTGTACTTTAGTCACATCATGGAAGGACAAGACTCACTGGGAAAGACAACCATGCTAGGAAAAGTTGCAGGCAGCAGGAGACGAGGAAGACCCAACAGGAGATGGATGGACTCCATCGAGGAAGCCATGAGGGCCTTCGGTTTGCAAGACCCGAGCAAGGCTGTTAATGAGAATATGTTTTGGAAGTCATTAATTCACAGGGTATGCATCCCGTGGAGACTTGGAAAAAAAACACCTTTTCGCCATGGGACATGGGCAGATGCCACGACTACCACCAGAAATGCGATTCAACTTGATGGCACATGACATCCACACACACATCTGGCAAACCATGGGCCCATCTACCCATTACTTCCAAACACGACAGTGTTTGGCTTCTATTAAGCACTCACACAGTCCCCACGGTGAGCCTAAGACAAGAGAGGATGCAAACTCTGGAGGACGGCGGAAGACAGGTGGACCTTGCGTGATGTGGTCCATGGGGTCACGAAGAGTCAGACTTGACTGTGCGACTGAACAACAACAACAACCTGACCAGCCCCGTAGCTAGGGATTTTTTGGGGGAGGGGGCCTCAGGGGCCCGCCAGCTAATTAAATGAAAGTACAGTGCAGGTGGTAAGTTGGAGCCCTTTGGGGGCAGCCCAGGAGGGAAGGGGCCCAAAAGAAACACTAGGGGGCCGGTCCCCGTGGGCCCCATGTTAGCTATGGGCCAGAACCTGACCCCTTTAACTGGAGACATCAGGGATTGAGCCTGGGACCTTCTGCATGCCAGCTATTGATCTGCAACTGAGCCATGGTCCCTCCCCTACATGTGGTATGTATTATCTTTTTATTGTTAAGTATTCTGCTGCTCTTACTGTGCTGTGTTCTAATTCTGCAATCCCATTTTCCACACTGTTTGATGTGTCATATCTGGTACTTTTCTGCATCGTTTCTACTTTTTGCACTCCTGGTCCTATTGCGTTGCGTGTTAGGTATCTTGTGCTATTCAATCGCACTATTTCACACTGTGTAATCCACTATGAATCTCAGTGAGAAAGGCAGGCTATGAACACAGTTAATAAATTAAAATGCAGTTGAAAAATACATCATTCTCCTCTCTCAGCCCAAGGCACCTCTCAGGGTTGTTGTGAGGATAAAATGGAGAAGAGGAGAATGACGTAAGATGCTTTGGGTCCCCATTGGGGGGAAAGTGGGGTATAAACAAATAAAATAAATAAATAAATACATAAATGTTGAAGGGAACATTGAAGCCCATGTAGGGGTATCACATCGTTCAACTCCATATAGAAGTGGTTGTTGTAATTAGGGTTGCCAGCCTCCAGGTGGGGCCTGGAGAGCTCCCGCTTTTACAACTGATCTCCAGCTGAGAGAGATCAGCTCCCCTGGAGAATATGGCTGCTTTGAAGGGTAGGCTCTGTGGCATTGGACCATGCTGAAGCCCCTCCCCTCCCCAAACCCCGCCCTCTCCTGCATCTACCCCCAAAGTCTCCACGTATTTTCCAACCCAGTCCTGGCAACCCTAGTTGTAAACAGGGGTCCTTTCATGCAGGAGCGCACAGGAGCGGAGCTCCGGCAGTAAAGAGCCCAGGGGGCGGGCACATGCAACAAGCCCCACCCCCTGCTCCCAGCAACCCTCAGTCAGAGCAAGAAGCAGCCAGGTAAGTTGCAGAGCCCCCCCCCCCACAGTCCAAAACAGTCCAGTGGCACCTTTAAGAGCAAGTTTTATTCAGGTACAAGCTCTCCCTCCTCTGCGAGGACAGATCTGTACATCCCCCCCCCAATAGCTAGCAGTCCAAAACAGTCCTGTTGAGCCTGAGCGGTGGGTGTTGCCTTCTGACACACTTCTGGTGATGTCAGGGGGCGTGACATGTGCAAATAAGTTATGCTAATGAGCTCCTGCACCTCTTTTTCTACGAAATGACCCCTGGTTGTAAAGGAGTTAAAACAAATGCCCGTAAGTATCAAGCGGGGCTTCTTCTTTTTTTCCCTGAGGGAGCATTTTGGAAGGGAGTTCTGGAACCTCTTCAACAAAACTCTTTTTAAAATGTTCAAAAGTTAATGAGTTTCCGGTACGCAGATTGAAAACCTTGTTTCCCTCTTGAGAGTTCTGGCACCTCTTCCCCCCCCCCGCAAAAATAAATAAATAAATAAATAAATAAATAAATA
>NW_015165839.1:212793-220029 GCF_001447785.1 Gekko japonicus | reverse complement strand
GATGCAGTAGCCAAATCGCTCCCTCGCCACTTTAATGCCAGTAGCACACAAAGTAGAATTTTTGCTCACAAGACTCCGCAGCTTAGAGAGAACATTGCTCTGGAACTCCCCACCCCCACCTTTGGCATCCGTCAGCATTAAAAGGACCTTTGCACCATATCCAGCGGGTGGGCGGTAAAACCAACTGAGCCTTGGATTTCTGAATGATTTCTTGGGGTGGGGGCATGGCTGGCCTTGACCAACCCTCTGACTGCAGACAGCAAGAAGTGTGTCTCGATTGGCAGTCGAATCAAGGCCACGTGGCGCACAGTGTTCTCCACAACCGGGAAGGGAACCAGCAAGCCGGAGATTAACTCAAGTGCTTAGAACTTCACTTTATGAATAATTGAATCAATGAGCTACGGCGAAGGCCTGAAATGCTACTCAGAGAGTGAGAGGAGAAGAGTTGGGGAGGGGGAGGAGAAGAAAGAGGGGGGACTCTTTCAAGCTAAAGGAGGCTTTTTATGTTGGAGAATGCAATGCCACTGCCTCTGATCTCGGGAAACGTGACTCCCTCTCCTCGGTGGAAGTTGCGTTCCCCTGAAATCCATTGTTTCAGCAGCCTTCCCTTTTAACTCGGCGGCTCAGAACCAGCGAAGGATGCAGCCCCTGCCGATTACAGCTGTCAGGAAGGCTCTCTTTTGAATCATAATGAATGCACCCCCCCTTAAAAAAAATAATAATCAGATTGCTGCTAGAGAAGGGGAAGGAAAGGACTCATCTCTCTCTGTCCACTCCACAGTGCTCCAGTCACTGTGGAGATCTAAAGGGGGGACGCAAGGTTCGTCGGCCCCCGGGGGCCTCTTGAAATCAGTCCAGCAGTAACTTCAAGTACCAAGTTCCAAGGCCTTTTTTAAAATGTCTTTGGTTCGGTTCTGATGTTCAAAGCTAGGAGAGGGGAAGAGTCCCTTTGAAGCCCAGCCTGATGAGGTCATTCCGTATGCAGGAGGACTTGGGGAGCCCAGGTTCAAGGACGCTGGGGACGGATCCGAGGTGGGGGGCCAGGACGGAAGGGAGGACTGGAAAGGGGGAGTGCGCAGAAGAAGAAGGCTGAAAGGCTTGCTCATAAGGCCTGGGGGATCACAGCAAAGGTGTGGTGAGGAAGCATCCGTCAACATGGACGGAAAGAGCATCGACACGGGAAAGAGAAAATGAAACTGGAATCGAAATGAGCATTGGGAGTGGGGCCACCAACTCCAGGTTGGGAAGTTTCTGGGGATTTGGGGGTGGAGCCTGGGGAGGGCGGGGTTTAGAGAAGTGGGACCAATTGGGGTCTGAGGCCACAGAGTCTGCCTTAGGATGGCCAGCAGGGCCGGCTCGCTCTCTAGGCGAACTAGGCATTCGCCTAGAGAGTGCCGGCCCTTAGGGGCGCCAAACTGCACCCACCCACCTCCCACACCAAAAGCCCTGCATTTCCGTGGCTGGGTGACCCCTGCTGCCGCCTGCCTCCTCTTTGGCTGGCTAACTTCTCCCTGCCAGCCCCCTCAGCTTCCCAGCAGAGTGCTTCTCCTCCTCCTCACAGCCGGGGACTGGCAGCTGCAGTAGCAGCAGCAGGGCCAGGGGAGCGACGGCTTGTGAGTGCCCTGCCCGTCAGCCTCTTCTCTGGGTGCCCTGACGAGGGGCGCCAAACTGCACCTGCCCCCCGCCAAAAGCCCCCCCGCTGGCTCTGACCAGGGGGAGCGCGGGGGGGGGCATGGGGAGGCGCCAGAAGGGATCCTCACCTAGGGTGCAAAATAAGCTGGGGCTGGCCCTGATGGCCAGCCTTGGGTTGGGAAATCCCTGGTGATTCCGGGGGTGGAGCGTGAGAAGGGAGGGGCTTGGGGAGGGGAGGGACTTTGATGGAATCCACCGTCCAAAGCGGCCATTTTCTCCAGTAGAAATGATCTCTGTTGCCTGGATATCAGTTGTCATCCCAGTTGTCCAGAAGAGGGCAACCAGGATGGTGAGAGGGTTGGAATCCAAGTCTTAGGAGGAAAGGCTGAAAGAGTTGGGTCTGTTTAGCCTGGGAAAGAGAAGGCTCGGAGGGGACATGATTGCAGTCTTCAAGTATTTGAAGGTCTGTCATGTAGAAGATGGAGCAGATCTATTCTCTCTTGCTCCGGATTGCAAGACTAGGTCTAATGGGTGGAAATTACAAGGGAGTCGATACTGGCTAAATATCAGGAGAAACTTCCTAACTGTAAGAGTGTTTGAGCAGTGGAACAGTCTGCCTCAGGAGGTGGTAGAGGCTCCTTCGCTGGACGTTTTCAAGCGGAGGCTGGACGACCATCTTTTGGGTATGTTGTCGGTATGTAGGGCTATCTTTCGGCTATGCTCCTTCAGAGTACAGGGGGTTGGACTAGGTGACCTGCAGGGTCCCTTCCAACTCGAACATTCTATGATTCTATGAGATCTCCAGCCACTGCCTAGAGGTTGGCAACTGTAGTCTATTCTCGAAAGCAGCCATTTGCTTCAGGGGACTGACCGCTGTAGGGTGAGAAGAAAGTCTACGGAAGGGCCAATATTAAAAACCTAGTTAGAATATTGAATATGAATAATCATTTTTTTTAACTTACAATGGGATAAAAATGGCTATATTACTTACTTTTTTATTGATAATCAACAAAATTACATAAACCATTAAAAATAACGATTACAGTTCGTCATAAATAAACAAGCGTTACAAAAGACAAATAAGGCTTCAGATACAAATCTTTGTGAGTTAAAACTTAACTCTTAATCTTACAACAATTATTATACTAGTCATAATAAAGGTAACTTTCAAAAAGGTCGAAGGAGAGGAGAAAGAGAAAAGAGGAAGGATAGAGGAGTTAGAAAGAGTATGAATAGAGGAAAGAACATCTCATAAGTCAACCAGTTATATAATTGCGGAGAAGAGACTTATCGAGAACATCTATTTTTTTAAAGTCTGTATGTTTTAAAAAATATTGAACAAATGGAGCCCATTTTTTTTCAAAACTTAGTCTTCGATTAACAGCATTAATATAATCTACTTCCATCGAAATTTTGTCAAAAACAAAGTAGTCCCAGGACTTATATAACCATTCTAACACCGACGGAACCTCTGTAGATTTCCACTTGGCTGCCAGTAATGTCTTGGCGGCCGAAAATAGGATGGCTGATAGCTCTTGTACCTGTTTTGGGATTCTAATTTGAAGGTCATCCCAAATATTCAAAATAATAATCAAGGGCAAAAAGGGAATTTTGTTTTTAGTTATTAAGTTTGCTAAATTTAAAATTTGGGTCCAAAACTTTTCTACTATTGGACAAGTCCACCAGGAATGTATGTAATCGCCTTTAAGGCCACATCCCTTCCAGCAATAAGGTGTTGCTGAAGGAACGGCGTGTGAGATCTGGATTGGAGTTTTATACCATCTCGTGACTAACTTGATAGCTGACAATTTGATGTTTAAACATGGGGAAGAGTATATAGAAGATTTCCATACCCTTTTCCATTGTTCTTCGTCTAAAGTCCGACCTAGATCCCGGTGCCAGGCTTCCTGGTATCTTAAAAGACTCGGTTTTTTGTGGGTAGTCAAAGATAAGTAGATTCATGAAATAAGGCCCTTAATAGGAGAGGAAGAGTCAAATAGTATTTTTTCAAACTCTGTGAGTTTTAGGCATAATTTGGTGCATGCTGAGGAATTTATAAGAGCGTTCAGTTGTAGATATTCGTACCATGGTAATTTGGTGGAATATGAACGTTCTATTGTCAGTTTAGCCTTAAGAAAACCTTGAGAGGTAACATCAATAAATCTAGTGATGTGAAGTTGTCTCCACGTCTTAAAATTATGTGAATCTTGGGCCGGTTTAAACCATTTTTGTCCAGTATAGTTTGTTAAAGGTGAAAGGTATGGTGTTAAAAGGCGATTAAATTTATTCCATGTTCTTAAAGTAGGCTTTTAAAAAATGTTAAATGAAGTGCTATGTTTTCTCCCTGTTTTATAGTTCCATAAAAGCTCCTGAAAAGATTGAGTGGGGAGCGCTTGTTCCTCGATTAGTTTCCAGTCTGCTTGGTATGTTGATCTATATTGTTTGACCAAATTGGTTAATATGATAGAATCATAGTATAATTGTATATTAGGAACAGCAAGGCCCCCCTCCTGAATGGGTAGGGTTGCTGTAACAAAATTTGTCCTAGGTTTTTTATAAGACCAAATAAACGAGTTAACTTCTCATTGCCACTTCTGAATAAGCGAGGTCGGGAGGGTAATTGGAACAGCTCTTATATAAAAAATAATTTTTGATAAAATCATTGCTTTAACTAACTTAATGCGTTCTAATAAAGTAAAATATTGGGTGTTCCATTTTTTTAACAAAGAGGTGATTTCCGCAGAGATGCTCAAATGATTATGTTGTAAAAGATCTTTAAGGTCTAAAGGAATTTGTATACCGAGATATCTAAACGAGGAGGTCACCCAAATAAATTTAAAGTGTGCCTTAAGGTAAGTTGTAGTTTCGGAATACATGTGTATGGATATATGATTGATTTTCCTTCATTAATTCGAAGGCCAAAAATCAAACTAAAATCTCTCAAGTGCCTCTCTATGTTCTTTAATGTGTCTTTAGGCTTTGATACAAATAAAATCATATCGTCAGCATATAAACTTACTTTCGTTGTGTATTTATTTACAGAAATTCCATGGACTAGTGGATCGCCTCTTAAAAGATGGGCTAGCGGCTCAACTGCCAGGGCAAACAACAGAGGAGACAGGGGGCAGCCCTGTCTTGTGCCACGTGACATCGGCTGTATTGTAGTATTAGAATTGTTGATGTTCAATAAAAATTTTGACGAGGTATATATGGATTGTATTGCGTGTCTGATTTTATCACCAAAATTCATATATTTAAGTTGAGCAAAAATGTAATTGTGTTCCACTGAGTCGAAAGCCTTTTCAAAGTCGATCGACAGTAAACAAGATTCTGCAGAGGAAAAAATTTTGGTATAGGAAATGATGTTAATAGCTTTTCTGATGTTATCTGTTAGGTCTCTTTGTGGAATAAAGCCGGACTGATCTTTTAAAATGTAGTCTCCTATAATTTGGTTAAGTCTTTGAGTTATGATATTTGTAAAGAGCTTATAGTCGTTATTTAATAACGAGATCAGACGGTATGACCGAGGATCTTCTGCATCTTTGTCTCTTTTATGAATTAAGATCACTTTAGCCGTATCCCAGGATTGCGGGACAGGACCCCTGTCCAAAATTGAATTAAAAAGATTTAAGAGGGTCGGTGAAATCTCCTCCTGGAATTGTTTATAAAATTCGGAGGTGTAGCCGTCAAGGCCAGGCGATTTGTTAGTTTTCATTCTCTTGATGGCCATTTGCAGTTCCTGGGCATCAATCGGGTGATCTAAGAATTTTTGGTGAATCTCTGATAATATTTTAATCGATTTATTGGCTTTCAAAAAAGAATTAATTAGATTTTGAGGAGGGTGGCTTGAGGTATATAAATGTGAATAATATTTTTGGAAGATCGAGGCAATCTTTTGAGTAGACGTATGTAATACTCCATTATTGTCCCTGACACCTGTAATGGTGACGTTAGCTCTCCTCTTTTTTACTTTCCATGCAAGCAAACGAAGTGCCTTAGAGTTATTTGCCCAGTAAGCTTGTTTCATATAGAGGATATTTTTTGCAATTTTATCTGCTTCTAGTGCTTTGAGTTTTTTTCTTTCTATTTCTAGTTTTTGATAAATTTTGGGGCTACAAAATTGTTTGTGGTCTCTTTCCAGATTTTTAATATCTAAAAGTATCTTCTGTTTAATTTCATTAATCTGTTTTTTATGAGCTGCTTCTATCGAGATTAATTTGCCCCGCAGGACTGCCTTATATGCGTCCCAGATTACATTTATTGGGGTATCTTGTAAAGTGTTGAAAGCATAAAATTCCTTGGTATCCTTAACTATTTGTTTTCGAATGTCAGGGTTTTTTAATAAGAAATTGTTCATACGCCAAGTGAAGCTTCTATCCTCTTTTGTGTTAAAATTTAATTTGCAGACCACTGCAGCGTGGTCTGACCAACACATAGGGTCAATATCTGCAAAGGCGAGGTTTTTGGTCAGATCATTAGATATTAAGATATAGTCTATTCGGGAATAAGACTGAAACCTATTCGAAAAAAAAGTAAAGTCACGTTCACCCTCATGCAATATTCGCCAGGAGTCTGTAAGTCCATATTTAATGAAAAGCTTTTGCAGGCCTGTAAAACCATCTTGAAAAGCGTATCTTGGTCTAGAGTTATACTGTGAGCTTTTCCTATCTAACATCTGATGAGCCACATAGTTTAGGTCCGAGCCGATAATTAATTGGCCTTCTTGAAAATTTATTATTTCCTCAAATACCTCTCTAATAAAGGTGAGTTGCCCCGAATTGGGTGCATATATTACTGCCAATGTAACTGTCTTTCCATTGAATAAACCTTTTATAAGTAGGTACCTTCCTTGAGTATCCTGTATTTTATCCAACAGGGAAAATTTGTTTTGTTTTGAAATTAGGATCATGACCCCCCGCGCCTTTGATGTACCTGGTGCATCATAGCACTGTGGGAAATAAGAAGATTTTAAAAAAAGGTTTTTCTGATTTCTCAGATGTGTTTCCACAAGAAAGACAATGTCAGATTTATGAGATTTTAGATAGTTATGTGTCCTTCTAGCTTTAATAGCATTATTAACACCTCTACAGTTTAATGATAAAACAGTAAGGTTGTTAGCCATTATCATGTTTAAAAATGAGATGTAATATCCAGCCGTTGAATACAATCAGCTGACAAGTGTATACAAAAGAGTTACCCTTGTAATGGATTGGGGTGCTCAGTGTGGCCGCAATATATTGAGCCTTAATAGTTGAAAAGTCCAACCATTCACCAAAATCAACAGTAGACTTTGTAACTAAAAGCTGTCCTGCCAAATAATTGACCAGTTGTTCTCCCTTAAGAGATAAATATGAAATTATGAAATAAAATTTCTGCATTTCTTTAATTTTCAGTTCAAACATTGGAGCATTTTCAAATTTTATCCCAACTAAACATGGGAACTCGAAAAACCTTATGCCACTAAGAACGGTCCTGAGTAGCCTCCTTGTCGGGTGTCTCCCCCTCCTTCTTTCCCGCTTTTCGTGCGGATATGACAACAATAATGAACTACTAACTCGATTTGTAACGCTTACTAAGATCCCGTCTAAACTCCCACCCCCCATC
>NW_015165839.1:205283-212772 GCF_001447785.1 Gekko japonicus | reverse complement strand
GTAAAAAAGTGTTAACCACAAGAACATAGTGCACACACATGGAAAAAACACAGCTCGTACTCCTCTGAGGTTCGGATGGTCAGGACTCTTCGAGGTCCTTCGCAGCCGAACGGAGCCCCGTAGACTCCCTCCCATTGGGCAAACCTTCCTCTCCTCGAGAGCTCCGGGAAATCGAGAGCCTCTTTGACCCAACCCCCCCCAACATAACTGCATTATAGAAAGACTTAAAGCCTTGAGCTGAAAAACAAAATGATCCAACCGTAGTAGCTGAGTGTTTATAATCTGGAAGAATCTAGAGTTCGCCTGGCGAAGAGCGGACTGGGATCTTGCTGCTTCTTAAAGGAGACGTGAGCTCTAGTCGGCGTTTAGTAGCGGACCTCTCTAGCTCCATTGGAACTTGCAAACGCATGGATTTTAAGACGGAGAGTCCACCATCGAGGTCTTCGATAGTCCAAGTTTTGTTTTGGTGCCGAACTAGCATTCCTCCTGTTGGCAGCCATTTGTATCTTATCGCAGCTTCGTTTAGCTGAGCCACGATGGGCTTAAGTTTCCTCCTGCTCATTAGCGTCTCTGCGGAAATGTCCGGGAACACTTGGATCTCTTTTTCCTGGTAAGTAAGACTTCCTTTGGAGCGAGCTAGGTCTAGAATTCTTTTTTGGGTGCGGTTGTCCGCAAGCTCTACGATTATATCCTGATTGGGTCTGGTGCGCTGAGAATGCAAAGAACCTAGCCTATAAGCTTTTGTAATATACGGTGCTACGCCATCTTCAAGTTGAAGTGCTGACGCCAGCCAAGTAGCAATAAAAACCGCCAAATCAGTATTAGCCTCTGCCTTTTCTTCGAAGCCTCTCAGCTTCAGGTTCCGTTCCCGAACTCTGTTTTCAAGGATTATAATTTTTTCTCTAGCCCATTTTTCATGTTTTTCTAGGTTCCTGATGCTGTCTTGATTAGCTAGGCTGTTGTCCATAGCAGTATCTGCCATTGTGGCAACTTCTTGGATGGAGAATTGCAACACTTGTAATTGCTCTGTGACTGGTCGCAAGAGATCATGGAAAGTTTTTAAGACTTCAGTTCGTAGAGAGTTGATAGAAGTGTGGAATTCTGTCGTGGTTAATAATTCCGATGCTGGTGCATTCGGTGGCGGGATTCCGGCGGCCATTTTGGCTTCGTTTTGGTTTTCAGTGGGAACTGCATTCTTCGGAGTGCTGCCTCGTAAATAACTTTGGAGAAGTTTCGAAGAAGCAGAATTCTCTTTGATTTGAAGTCCGTCTTTTTTGCCCATAGTCTGGGCAGAAATTAGCCGGTTGGAGTTCGTTTATCTAAGATGTTGAGGGGGGTTGGAAGAGGAGCTCTAACCCGCTGCGTCCGTTCTCATTTGAGCCGACGCCCCGCCCCCATTACTTACTTAAGCAGCAAGATCTAGAGACACATAGCAAAGATGTTTACGAGGCTTTCATTGGGCCCTGATGTATGTTTTAAACTGTCTTTCTAATAAATACTTTTATTTTTGTATATTATACGTTTTAACTAGGTTTTTAATATTGGCCCTTCATTAGACTTTCTTCTCGCCCTTTTCACAGGGCTCTTTTTGTAGAAAAAGCCCGGCAGGAACTCATTAGCATAATAGGCCACACCCAACAGCAGGAACTCATTAGCATATTAGTCCACACCCCTGACAGCACAGCTCATTAGCACATTAGGCCACACCTCCATGTTACCAGAAGTGTGCTCATCCAGCCACACCCACCTTTTGCTTGTTATTCTGTTTACCTTGTTTGTTGTCAAAACCCAGGGCTTTTTTTGTAGCAGGAACTCCTTTGCATGTTAGGCCACACACCCCCTAATGAGTTCCTGCTGTTGGGTGTGGCCTATTATGCTAATGAGTTCCTGCTGGGCGTGGTCAACTTGGGAGCCAGCCGGAACTCCGTTCCTGTGCGTTCCTGCCCCAAAATAGCCCTGCCCTTTTGGTTCTTGATTCCAGTTTTTAGGTCAGGTTTGTTTTCCCCTCCCGTTGTCTTACGGACTGACCGCTGTAGCCTGAAGATCAGTTCTAATTACAGGAGATCTCCCGTGACCACCTGGAGCTTGGCAACCATTTATTTCAGGGAATCGGATCTCTGTCTTCTGGAGATGAGTCAGACTTCGGAGAGATCTCCAAGCCCCACCTGGAGGTTATACAAAAGTATGTAGCACTGTTTGTAATAGATGTATGCTCAAGGTAAATCAATTTTGTGCTCCCCCCCCCTTTTTGTTTTTAAATATTGGTATCACATATTATCAAAAATAGGTTTCACCCAAACAAATATCAAAGTGCAGGTTTACATTCTGTTCAAATATTCAGACAGCACCTTGTCAGAATCACAATCACTAGTCCCATGGGACTCTCGTAATTTACTTGTTTTGAATACAATATTTTTCAAGGACTGTGATGTATATAAAGGACATAAGGCACGATATTTTCTCTTTGTGAGCACAAAAACTCTTAAGATGGCAGCATATTTTCTAGGGTCCCATTGGAACCCTTGTGGCAGATATAATAACCTATCTAGGGCTCCGGTCACACGGGCAGGAAACTGCGGGGGGGAGGAAGCGTGGCTGTTTGCCCCGGGCAAACTAACGCGCGGTTAAGTGGTCAGACCTCCTGTGGAGGTCCTGTGGAGGTACCGTGGAGGTTCCGTGGGTAGAGAGAGGTGCCGATCACGGGACACGCCTGTGCGCAATGAAGAAGTGCACGGTGCGGCAAACTGGTTTTCTTTTTTTGTGTACACGACAAATGCGCATGCTCCGTTTGGTGCGTGTGTGCATCCACAGAGACTTGGGGGAACAAAAAAACACCTTTTTCGCAAGGGGACATGGGCGGGCGCTGGATGCCACCGGAAACGTGATCAGACGCCCGCCCTTGCCCCGCGGTTTCCGGAAACTAGTACCTCCGAGGTACTAGTTTTTTGCTGCGCGTTTTCGGCGGGAAGCCTCGGTTGTGCCACGGAAGCGCTACGCTTCCCAGATGTGCCGGTGAGATCGCGCCTGGAAAATCCGCCTGTCTTCCGTCTCTCTTGCGTGGCTAATGTTCCGTGTGACCGCAGCCTTGGATAGCATATCCCTCAAGTTCTATCAGGTAGCTGCCAATTCTCATCATTTCAGCTTATTTGCAAAAAAGGTTGAATGGATCTTATCATATGGGGGGTGGGGGGGAGTTGGCCATACAACATAACCCAGTGAGGGTGCTGGAGAGCCTGGGGAGGTGTTTATCCACGGCTCCTGTTGTCCCTTTGTCTCTTATCCCCAGAAGTTTTCAAATCTTTTAGCTTCTGGGAATTACTTCATTGGAGAATCTGGGCCTCCAGCATCCTTTTAAAAAATCCTTTTGACAAAGAGTTTTGAAGAGCTGTTTTTACAATTCTCATCGTTTCAGCTTATTTGAAAAAAAGGTTGAATGGATCTTATCATATGGGGGGTGGGGGGGAGTTGGCCACACAACATAACCCAGTGAGGATGCTGGAGAGCCTGGGGAGGTGTTTATACACGGCTCCTCTTGTCCCTTTGTCTCTTATTCCCAGAAGTTTTCAAATCTTTCAGCTTCTGGGAATTACTTCATTGGAGAATCAGGGCCTCCAGCATCCTTTTAAAGAATCCGGTATGACAAAGAGTTTTGAAGAGCTGTTTTTACATTAGTAGAAAAGAGCAAGAGTCCAGTAGCCAGTTTGGTGTCGTGGTTTAGTGCGCGAACTTGTTAGCATAACAGGCCACACCCAACAGCAGAAACTCATTAGGATTGGCTACATTAGAGGTGTGTGGCCTAACATGCAAAGGAGTTCCTGCTTCAAAAAAAGGCCCTGCGTTTTGACCACAAACAAGGTAAACAGAATAAGAAGCAAAAGGTGGGTGTGGCTGGATGACCACACTTCTGGTAACATGGGGGTGTGGCCTAATATGCAAATAAGATGCACTGGCAGGGTGTGGCCTAATATGCTAATGAGTCTGCAGCTGGGTGTGGCCTATTATGCTAATGAGTTCCTGCTGGGCTTTTTCTGCCAAAAAAGCCCTGAAATACCCTGTGAAGTAGCTGGGGCTGAGAGAGCCCTTTCCAGAACTGTCCTTGAGAGAACAGCTCTGACAGAACTATGGCCTGCCCAGAGTCATCCAGCAGCTGCAAGTGGAGGAATGGGGAATCAAACCCAGTTCTGCCAGATTAGATTCTGCACACTTAACCACTACACCAAACTGGCAGGGTATAAATCCAGTCTCTTCTTCTTACTATTCATGGAAGAGTAGCAGCTTTTGTGAGTCACTTTCCTGCGTCCCTGCTCACCGAAGTGAGCAGAGACTCATGAAAGCTCCTACCCTGCTCCTGGTCTCTTGCTCTTCTCTGCTGCTACAGACAGACTATCATGGTTACTCATCTTGTTTAACATCATTTTGAGTGTTCCTTAGAAAGGCTTTAGTCGTGAGCCGGTTCTAAAACACCCTGCCCCCTGGGATGTTGTTTACCAGATGATGTTACTTACTTCTGTGCCATGAAAAGCTGCCCGCTTCCGTGTTTTACGTCTCTGTTAAATGTACAAGACATGTTTTATGGATGTTGTGTTAGCAACCCCAGCATTTGCCCAGTGTCAAGAAACCAGCACCGTACCTGGTACCCAGTCCCTCTGGGTTCCTCCTGCAATGTGGTCCTCTCAAGCCATTCAATATTTTCCATGGGGCTCTGCTTCCACCCCCATTCCTGCATCCCCCTGCCCCTCGGCAAGCTTGTTGAGAGACTCAAGGCACGTGCCTCCCATCAAATAAATCATCCTCCATTTAAGTTCTCCGGAGCTCATCCAGAAAAAGTGAGGCTCTCTCTGACAAAATTAGATTTTCCTTTGTGTGGCACCCTGGGAAGGCGGGGATTTTTCTTCAACGCCTCATGCAAATGTTTGGGCTTTTGCCGTTGTTCAATAAAGTTGATCATTTCGCTCAGGAGGTATCCATGCAATTTTCCACGCCACTGGCTTAAAGATTGGGCCTTGGTAAACCAAAGCGCTCTTTTCTGTCTATATTTACATTGCAGACGGAGAAACCAACACCAAACAGTGTCATTCGCTTGACAACAAATCTATTAGCAGCTTATTTAGATCACATGGCACCAGAACAGAACAGAGAGTCTCCCAATACTTTCGTTTTATCTCTCCTTTCGCCCTCCCCCATCTGTGTTTTAGCTCACGTGGCGATTTGCCTGGCTGGTGAAATGTCTTTCCGCACCATTATATTTCCCAATGAAATATGCGAGAATTACCTCCAATGGTCGCAGGGAACCATCACGACATAAAGCATGGAGAAAATGAATTATTAAGTCTCCCATCCAACCTGGTAACAGTTGTTATGTTTTGTATTAGGACACATTAAGGTGGAGAGAGAGAGAGAGAGAAATCCCCAGGATGTCGTCTTGGCAGCACTGAGCAAAAACAACTCTGGTTATGGATATCAAATGGAAAACTTGCGAGAGGAAAAAAGAGATATTCAGAGTTGAGCCAACTCTGGATATAGAGGAGCCACGAACAACAACAAAAAAAAGCAATTTGTAAATAAAATTAAAATAAAATGGAAATTCCTGCGTAGCCAAACGCTCATTCCTAGCAGAGTCTATCTATTCTTATCTCGCCTTTCTTCCCAAGGAACACAGGATAGGATGTACGTAATTTTGCTTCCCTCTATTTCATCCTTACAACGACACTGTGAAGTAGGTTTTGTTGAGCAAGAGAAAGGGAGATTGGGGCAAAGTAGGGCTGGCAATTCCGGCTTGTATTTTTTGGGGGGAAGCAGTGCCTCAGGAGGACAGAGTCCGGAAAGGGGAGGAAACCAAAGCGCTTTGGGCTCTTTGACAGCTATGGGGCGACACGATCAAGGTTTACAAGATTATGCAGGGGATAGAGCAGGTCAAGAAAGAAGTACTTTTCTCCCTTTCTCACCATACAAGGACTCCTGGGCACTCCATGAAATTGCTGAGCAGTCGGGTTAGAATGGATAAAAGGAAGTCCTTCTTCACCCAAAGAGTGATTCACACATGGAATTCACTGCCACAGGAGGTGGTGGCGGCTACAAGCATGGACGGCTTCAAAAGGGAATTAGATAAGCATATGGAGCAGAGGTCCATCAGTGGCCATTAGCCACAAGGTATAGAGAGGGGTTCTGGGGCAAGTGATGCTCTGTCTTCTTGGTGCTTGGGGGGGGGGGTCAACAGTGGGAGGGCTTCTAAATGTCCTGGCCCCACTGGTGGACCTTCTGAGGGCACCTGGTATTTCTGGCCACTGTGTGACAAAGTGTTAAAGCATGGACAGCTTTAAGAGGGAACTGGATAAACATCTGGAGCAGAGGTCCATCAGTGGCTATTAGCCAACTGGTAGAGATAGGAACTCTCGGTCTGGGGCAAGTGATGCTCTTTTTGCTTGGTGCTTGGGGGGGGGGGTCAACAGTGGGAGGGCTTCTAGTGTCCTGACCCCACTGCTGGACCTCCTGGTGGCACTGGGTATTTTTGGCCACTGTGTGACACAGAGTGTTGGACTGGATGGGCCACTGGCCTGATCCAGCATTGGTTTCTCTGATGTTCTTATATTATGAAACTCAGCAAGGATGTGATGTCCTAGAGCCTGCCCTGAAAAGCCTCCATTTGCTCCAGGGGAATTAAGCTCCATAGTCTAGAGATCAGTTGTCATTCCAGGAGAACTCCAGACTCCACCTGGAGGCTGGCAACCCTAGGCTAAGGTAACCCAGTTTCATGGCTGAGTGGTCCCCTCCCAGCCTGTCTGCCCGTCTGCCATGCTAAACCACTACAGCCCCACACCCTGGCTCTCTAGGGTCATAGCAGCTCAGCTAGTGGCGACCCCCTTGTCTCCCCATCTCCTCTCCCATTCCAGGAGTTCGGCCAGTCCTTGCCAAAAACGTCGTTTCCACTTCAGGGCCATTCCTCCACCAGGAACATTTTTATTTGCTTCCCTGGCAGGTTCTCTGCCTTTAAGGCTTATCACATTCTCAGCAATAAGCATGTGAACTTATTTCATTATGAATGATCACAGCGGAAAAAATGGCGGCTGGCGAGACGAGGCGACGGATGAAGGAGGCCGGACCAACTGGGCGCAGAAGCGGAGCGACGCGGCAGGCTGGAGCCTGACTTGGACAGAGGCCGCTGCGAGCATGCGCAGAAGCACAAAGTGGTCCTGGCCTGGAGGCGGAGTTATGACAGCCAGAGTTACGACAGCCGGAGTTACGACAGCCGGAGAGGTGGAACAACGAAGACCAGCGCCGAAGAAGGGTCGCCGCCGGACTGTCCCCTCGCAAGGAAGAAGATCTGCTACAGAATAAGGGTGCCTGGTAGGAATTTCACCTTCCCGACTTACATGTGGCCCTAGATTAGGATTGTTCGGAATGTAGAATTGTAAGCCGCTCAGAGCCCCTTAGGGGCGTGAGCGGGATAGAAGGTTGAATGAAATAAATAAATAAATAATAAATATATTTG
>NW_015165839.1:201886-203765 GCF_001447785.1 Gekko japonicus | reverse complement strand
GGGTTAGAACAGATAAAAGGAAGTACTTCTTCACCCAAAGAGTGATTAACACATGGAATTCACTGCCACAGGAAGTGGTGGCGGATACAAGCATGGACGGCTTCAAAAAGGAATTAGATAAGCATATGGAGCAGAGGTCCATCAGTGGCTATTAGCCACAAGGTATAGATAGGAACTCTGGGGCAAGTGATTGGGGGGGGTTAACAGTGGGAGGGCTGCTAATGTCCTGGCCCCACTGGTGGACCTCCTGATGGCACCTGGTATTTTTGGCCACTGTGTGACAGAGTTTTGGACTGAATGGACCTTTGGCCTGATCCAACATTGGCGTCTCTTATGTTCTTATGTTCAGAGAATCCATTTCCCTCACATGTTCCCCAGAGAGCACTGAGATCTCAAAACCGTCTGACTCTACCTGGTCCAAAAGATGGCAGATTAGCCTCTACCAGAGCCAGGGCCTTCTCAGTGGCGGCTCCACACTGGTGGAATGAGCTCCCGGAAGACATCAGGGCCCTGTGAGACCTCCTACAGTTCCGCAGGGCCTGTAAAACAGAGCTCTTCCACCAGGCCTTCGATTAGGAGCTGCCACTGACCACTGACTACATAATTGGTAACATCTGAACAGTTAACATATGAACTGTTAAGGCCCTCTTTGTTAACCTGAATAACAACAGCCAGCATAATTCGACCCTATGGGACGCTACTGCCATCAACATTTTATCTTTTTGTCTTTTTATATATGTATTTATGATTGCCATTTGTTGCATACTACGTTATTGCATTGTTTCAATGCATCTGTGTTTTAACATATTTTAACTTACTGTAAGCCGCCCTGAGCCTGCTACGCAAGGAGGGCGGAATATAAATCCAACAAACAAACAAATAAATAAATAAAATCTGTGTAGCCTGGAGATGAGCTGTCATTCTGGGGGATCCCCAGGTCCCACCTGGAGGCCAGTATCCTTATGCAAAAACAATCTTGTATAAGCTTAATGGGATGAATTTGACACGAATAACCGAGAGTTCAGTTTGCACAACTGATATGCAAACCTGAAATGGGATCCCCCCCTCCCCGCACGGGCGAGGAAATAGAAATCCCATGCCTTGCTTCCTCCTGAACCTTGAATAGCAGCTTCATTTGCAGACATCAGCAGGTGATGCTTTTTGTGGCCTGGAAGCAAGAATGATTCCCATCTACGGACGCCTTACCAATCACGCTTTGGCTAAAGGCCTGAGAGCAGGGGACAATATAAAGCTAACAACACCTGGTTTGAATTCAATCGTACCATTTTATTTTCTTTTTTAAAGTCAGGATCGCAACAGGAAAGCAGTGGATGAAGGGTTAAATTTCCTTGCGCTCCGAAACCACCTTTGTTGGGGCTCAGCATGCGCTAATTGGGCCAAGCTGGAGGTTCCAGGGATTTGTGTGATGACTTGTGCTGGTGATGATATTGTAACTGGTGATAATTGGAAGCTGACACAGTCTTTAATTAGCAAATTGACACCAGGTGCTCTGAGCTATATAAAGCAGAGTGGCAGCAAAGTGTGTGTGGTGGGTCTGGGGATGCTCTCCGTGTCGATGCAGACGAGGGTGTTGCGTAGAATTTGCATTACTCTCCAACTCTCAGAAGCGAGTCAGGACAGAGAGGGTAGCAAAACAGATATCAGCTGTCGCTTGTGAGCTCCGGAAGGGAATAAGCTGTGCAGGCCTGTAGCCAGGATTTTAATTTTTTTTTTGGGGGGGGGGCTTTAAATAAGTCAGGGGGCACTGACGTCACAAAAATAAAAAATAAAATTTTAATAACAATTTTAAAACTCACACCGGCCTGTTGGAGCAGGCAGAAGCAATTGAAGCAGCCAGTCGCTCATCCATGGAGGGATC
>NW_015165839.1:180441-201144 GCF_001447785.1 Gekko japonicus | reverse complement strand
TGCCGGGCACGTTGGGGGCGGGGCCACGACCATCCAAGGGAAAACCATAGAGTTTTCCCTCGGATGACCGTGGCCCCACCCCCAGCGTGCCTGGCGTGCCCACGTCACTTCCTGGTGACACGCACGCAGGGGTGGGGTTCCCCCCGGGGCCCGGTTCCGCGGCAGCGGAAATCAGGCCTTCAAAGTGGGGGATTCCCCACCCCCCGCCCACATTTGGCAGCCCTACAGGCCGCAGAGAGAGAGACCCGAAATAACACCCTGTTTTTCCTCATTTAACAGCTAAAACCAACTCTCCTCACACAGTTCAACAGTCTCCTCACAGAATCTCCCTCTCTGATTGGCTACAGCCCATTGCTAAGCCTTATGGGGACTGTAGGCTGTCTGCTCACTGCCATGCAGGTCTATCCTGGGACCAGGCCTCACTGGGCCCTGCTCCCAGTCCTGCACAGATCATGACAGTTGCCTTCATCCAGTCTGAGACTAGTTAAGCATGATGTGCCTTTGGTAAGGGTTAGCAAAGAGCCCTTTGCTGAAGAAGGGTGTTATCAGCCGCTTTCTCCACCCTGAGTCACTGGCCGATTTCACACATGTTACTTACCACTGTTTACCAGCGGGGCAGTTTGCCCTGGACCGTTTAAACTGATTTCGCATTAGAGTTCTTGGCACGTGGCTGTTTTCAATCTGGTCCCGGAGTTTGATTTCCTTGGCGAGGTTTCCTGTGGCTTCCCGCGCCCTCCCTCCTCCCACCCCCCTGTCTTCGCCCTCTTAATCCCTTCCCTCCCCACTCCCGCTTTTTCTCCAGGCCGCAACAGGAAACTTCTGGCTAATCAAGGACTGAGCTGAGTCAGAGCAAAACGGAGGAAGCTGCGGGTCAAAAGGTGGCCCTGGGACAAATGATGGGCGATTTCGTACTAGAGCTGCCTCGTGGCTTTGCCCCAACACAAACATGTCAATTTCATACCCGAAGCTGCGGGGCTGCATTTTGACTTGCGGCTTCACCCGATTTCCTCCACAGTTTCGTGATCCTGGTTTTTGAGGATCATGAAACTGCGGAGGAAATCGGGCGAAGCCGCAGGTCAAATGCAGCCCCGCAGCCTCGGGTGTGAAATTGACAAATAATGTCGGGGCAAACGGCGGCTGCACCGCGAGGCAGCTCTAGTGCGAAATCGCCCGGTGTGAAATTGACCAGAAGAAGCGGAGGGAAAGGAGGAGCGAGCCCGGGACAAAGGCTAGTGTGAAATCAGTCACTCTCTCTTCCTTCTGCAGGGGGCTCCACCTCCATTTCAGCCCCTTCCCCTCCACGCTCCCTCCACATCCCCTTCAGCCTCCCCTGTCCGGTTGCTCCCCCCAGAAATTTCCTTCCCTGCAAATTCATAATGTGGCTGAGAAGCTGCATTCTCCTTCAAAAAAGTTTAAAAAACAAAAACAAAACCCTGAGCCAAGCCCTGAACTCGGTAGCCCAGGCAAGCTCAATCTTGTCAGATCTCAAAAGCTAAGGAGGGCCACCCCTGGCAAGTATTGGGATGGAAGACCTCCAAGGAATACCAGGGTCATTAAGCAGAGGCAGGCAATGGCAAGCCACCTCTGAAACATCCCTTGCCTTCAAGCCCCACTAGGGGTTGCCAGATGTCAGCTTGACTTGATGGCAAAAAATAAATAAAAAAACAACAACCAGGATGCTGAATTCAAATTTGTAGAGAGCAGATGCTTCTCTTGTTCCAATGTTGGACTGTTTATATGAAAACTTGTGGCTGTGCAAAGGATGAGCACCTGCCACGTGTTTACTTAAAGTGGACGGGGGCAGGTAGGGTTCTTGCCCAACATATTTTCTGACTGGCCACTGAAGATCTGAGTAGCTGTACAGTGAAGAAGATAGGGTTGCCAGCCTCCAGGTGGGGCCTGGGGATATCCCGCTTTTCCAACCGATCTCCAGCTGACAGAGATCAGCTCCCCTGGAGAAAATGGCTGCTCTAGAGGGTGGACTCCATGGCATTGTACCATGCTGAGGCCCCTCCCCTCCCCAAACCCCGCCCTCTCCCGGATCCACCCCCAAAGTTTCCAGGTATTTTTCAACCCAGACCTGGCAACCCTAGAAGAAGAAGAGGAAGAAGAAGAAGAGGAGGAGGAGGAGGAGGTTGCATTTATACCCTGCCCTTCACTACCCAAAGGAGTCTCAGAGGGGCTTACAAACTCCTTTCCCTTCCCCTCCCCACCACAGACACCCTGTGAGGTAGGCGGGGCTGAGAGAGCTCTTGACAGAACTGTCCTTGAGAGAACAGCTCTGAGAGAACTTGTGACTGACCCAAAGTCACTGAGAAATAGGGAGGGGGGGGAAACTTGACCCAAAAACTGGAATCAAGAGCCACAAGGGTAAGAAGGACGTCTAATACAGGGCTAGTATTAAAAACCTAGTTGAAACTTGTAATATACAAAAATACATGTATTTATTAGAAACACAGTTAAAAACAAATAAGGGCCCAATGAAAGCCTCATTAAAAACCCCTTGTGTTTAGGCCACTTGTACTTTTAATGACTCTACTATATATGTAAGCAATACAGATGGAGTGTCTGATTTGTAAAACTGAAAATAAAAATTTCTGGGGGGGGAAAGGAGTTCAGCGTCATTTTTAATGGAATTTCATTATTATTTTTTGCAAGCAAATGCAAGTTAGAATTTGCTGGAGTTCATTTTTAAAAATGTATTTCTGTTTAATCCCCCCCCCCCATTCATTCCCTTGAATGAACCCCTCGGGTGGTCTTGAAAGGAAAATCAGCTGCTATTCACCGCAATTTTTAACGGAATTTCATATATATTTTTTGCAAGCAAATTCAAGTTAGAATTTCCTGGAGTTCATTTTTAAAAATGTATTCCTGTTTAATTTCCCGCCCGTTTCATTCCTTTGCATGAACCCCTTGGGTGGTCTTGAAAGGAAAATCAGCTGCTTTTGCAGAAAGTTCCCTGACTCAGGGATGTGCTCCTCCTAAAATTAAAAGCCATTCGCTGTCCCCATAACCACCTGTCTCCCGAGCCACTGACTCAGAAAACAGAAGAAGTGAAGCTTGGCCAAGAGAAGTAATTAAGAGTAAAGAATCTATCTTCTGTTCACTTAATCTGGGTTACTTCTCCTTTCTGGTCTTTCCGATGGCTTGTCACCAGCTAGACATGAGTAGCGATAGAAAACGCCTTCTGAGCCCAAACTCTTCTAATGTTCAGGCTTGTCTTGGATTAGGTTCACCCCCAGCCAGCCTTCCCTGTTGGCCAGCCTTGCCAAGCAAATTTGCCCTGTGAGTATCCGCCCTGAGCCTATAATGTGGGATATAATAGTTAATTAAATAGTTCTGGTCCCCACACCAAGACCCGTGCGTTGAAGAGAACCTATTTCAGATTCGAGGAGAGTCTGTGTGTGGTCATTACCCCATGTGATCACACTCGCAACTGGAATGAATGACGGTCTGCTCAATAGTTGTGGTTTCATTTTGTTCAGGACATCCCTAAAGCCTTGGCATTGCACAGACACATAGAGATGGAAGGTACCCCCAAGAGTCATCTAGTCCAACCCCCTGCACAATGCAGGAAACTGACAGCTGTCTCCTGCCCTCCCCTAGTGCCCCCTGCAATGAGAGAGAGGAGGAGGCGTGTGCTTCCATTCCTTTAGGTGAGTATTTTACCTAACTTTAGGGAAATTTCAGAAGCAGGAGAGCAATAAGAATCAAAGATGGCCCCAATGGGGGAAAGGCTCAAACAAAAGGTGCCTTCTCTCCTACAGTGATGCCCGGGGGTCATTTTGTAGAAAAAGAGGTGCAGGAGCTCATTAGCATAACTCATTAGCATAACTTATTTGCATATGCCACACTCCCTGACAACACCGGAAGTGTGTCAGAAGGCAACACCCACTGCTCAGGCTCCACTGGACTGTTTTGGATTGCTAGCTATTGGGGGGGGGCATGCAGATCTGTCCTTGCAGAGGAGGGAGAGCTTGTACCTGAATAAAACTTGGTCTTAAAGGTGCCAATGGACTGTTTTGGACCAGAAGGCCGGGGGTGGGGTGGGGGCTCTGCAACTTACCTGGCTGCTTTTTGCTCTGACTGAGGGCTGCTGGGAGCAGGGGGTGGGGCTTGTTGCATGTGCCCGCCCCCTGGGCTCTTTACTGCTGGAGCTCTGCTCCTGTGCACTCTTGCAGGAAATGACCCCTGGTGATGCCCACCAACGATGGCAAGTGACAGACAATGACCCAAACCTCTCCCGCTAAAGGGTCTTAAATTGACAGATGCTCTGAGAAATTGAGCCTGATGGAAAGAAGCAGTCAGGATGTGATCAGATAAGAAGTCCATTATCCACGCATTTATCTCCCCTTCCAGGGCTTACAGGCTGGAGAAGGCAAAATAACCATCCCTGTTAATATTGATTAGGCCATTATTTATCTGAAAACGTAATTACTGGCTGGAGAGCATTGGCTCTTCCCAGCCTGGAGATGCCTGACACATTAAATTTAATGCAGATGTGATGCCTTCGTTGAGGATGAATTTATCACCGAGCCACTCAACTTTAACCAAATAAATGGAAGAAGGGGTTTTGCTAAACAGTCATTAGAAAGAACCGTTGCATGCCGTAGGAGCTCACTCGGTCAAGGTTCCCGGCCTTAATGAGGCTGTGTTTTTATTACAAATCTTTAACTTATTATAAGCAAGAGACAGTAACTTATGCCTAGCCTCATAAAGCACTTATGTTCTTCTAACCCTTTTGCATCTAGATGTCTCTCTCATACAAATCCAGGGGAATCTTTTTTACTTAAACTTTGGAATTCAAATGAAGGAGCATTTTTTTAAAAAATATATTTTTATTTTAGAAAACATGATAACAGTGGAAGGGATACAAAAGAAGAAAGGGGGTATATAACAAATAGAGGATCATATGACAAGATGTGTGTGTGTGTGTGTATAAGATTTCTATATGTTGCAGAGTATATCAAACAAGAGACACCATCGACTTGAGGAAGAACCCACCATGAACACACCCTGCTCAGGTGCCTGGTAGGCATTCATTTCTCCCTTATACTGTGTGGCCCTAGTTAGAAACGTTAAATACTTCTCTGTAAACCGCTCTGAGCCTTTGGGAAGGAGCGGTATATAAGCTGAAATAAATAAATAAATAAATAATAAATTAATTGGATTCGCTTCTGGAAACTCTATGGGTTGAAATAGTGGGCCCAAATGGAAACTTAACACTGGCAGATTGTTATCACCCACCAGATCAAAAGATAGAGGCAGCTAGACAAAAAAACTGTGTCATAATAGGTGATTTTAACTACCCAAACATTGATTGGGTCAATATGTGTTCCAGTCAAGAAAAAGAGATTAGACACTTTTGGTCTTGGTCTGAAATCTAATGTCTGGATCAGTAGCTAGAGGGTTTGGTTTCTGAGGGAAGAGAATTTAAGAGTCAGCGTTTTCTGACAGGGAATAGTGAGAAAAGTACTTCTACAGAGAGAAGAGAAACCCCATTGTCTTAAATATTTTAAAACTGCTCTGAGGGAGAACTTTTAGGCCCCGGTCACACGGGAGGTTTTGGGCCAGAAGAAGGATGGATCAGGGGCACAGCAAACGGGCGTGATCTTACTGCAACATCTGGGAATCGGCACGCACCCGTCCCCGATCCATCTAGAAAGGTAAAGGTTTCCCTTGCTTGACCGTGTGGCTAATAGCCACTGATGGAAATAATCCTGT
The DNA here is from genome assembly GCF_001447785.1 of Gekko japonicus. Taxonomy (NCBI): domain Eukaryota; kingdom Metazoa; phylum Chordata; class Lepidosauria; order Squamata; family Gekkonidae; genus Gekko; species Gekko japonicus. Next base: position 195,420 of record NW_015165839.1, on the reverse strand, counting down.
TTTGTAGGGGAGTTTGTTAGATCTGCTGTAGTCTGTATTTATCATCAAAATGGGGATGTTTTTGTTTCAACATTCCTTGAAAGGACCTTCACATTCACTTTGGAATGGCAACATCCAGATCTTATCTACTCATCCCATTGCATGGATAATATTTCCACCATTTTTGGAGCCCCAGTAGGATAGCCATTAGCAGTAAGAGGCAGAAGACACCAGCTTAACTAGAAATGCCCATCTTTGTTTCCGGTAGGTTCCAGTCTTTGTGCTCTTTAGCTTGGAGAAAAAACGGCTGAGGGGTGACATGATCGAGGTTTATGAGATTATGCATGGGATAGAGCAGGTAGAGAAAGAAGTACTTTTCTCCCTTTCTCACAATACAAGAACTCGTGGGCATTCAATAAAATTGCTGAGCAGTTGGGTTAGAAGTACTTCTTCACCTAAAGAATGATTAACGCATGCTGCCACAGAAGGTGGTGGCAGCTACAAGCATGGATGGCTTCAAGAGGGACTTAGCTAAACATATGGAGCAGAAATCCATCAGTGGCTATTAGACACAAGGTATAGATAGGAACTCTGGGGCCAGTGATGCTCTGTATTCTTGGTGCTTGGGGGGGCAACAGTGGGAGAGCTTCTAGTGTCCTGGCCCCACTGATGGACCTCCTGATGGCACCTGGTGTTTTTGGCCACTGTGTGATACAGAGTGTTGGACCGGATGGGCCATTGGCCTGATCCAACATTGGCTTCTCTGCTGTTCTTATGTTCTTATCGAAACTTGTAATTCTGTCCCTTCAAAATTCCTCGGCTGTTCTGCCCAACTAGGGACCTCGACCCTGGTGATTTTGCTCAAGAGTCATGCAGTGATAACTTTACAATCTGCAACATTAATGATTCCATCTTCCCATCCCTACCCAACAGGCAGGGCCTTTGTATAGGAGGAGTAGACAGAAGGCTCTTTTGTTTTCCCCTTCTCCCTTGCGATCGCTGTCGGATTATCCGTTCATTTTCCCTGACAGCTCTTGGATGCTCTAAGAATCCCAATATAGATAAAATACTCTCTCGCTTCTTTTAGAAGAAATTAAGTTTTCTCCGAGGAAGTAATCAGTCAGAGCAGGTTCCACTTACGGCAGAGATTAAGGGGCCTTGGCTAATAGTCTGTACCTCCTAGAACAGAAGATGTGTCAGCTTTTTCTACTTAACTCCCCTTGTGGATCCTCGGGGGTGGGGGGTGTGGTGGTGGCAGAGTGCAAAATACAGAGCTGGCGGAGTTAACTCAAAACTTTCAAATCAGAGGAAATCCGCCACAGAATGTCCGTCTTTGATCCTTTGGGAGGCATGGCTGCGTTTTCATTGCGTGACGATAATCCATATCAAGGAGGATTACTTGGAATTAGAAGAAGCAAGGGGGGGGGTGTCTAGAAGATGTTCAATCGTCCTTTAACTGGATTACAGCTGGGCTCTGTGATTCAATTATTGGGCCAGTGGAAGGGCAGTTGAAGGCTCAGGAAGATTGCACTTTGTACATGGGATAAAGGAGATGTTTGTTTTATCTAATTTCTAGAATGAGAGGTGCTGGCATTCTGCAGGAAGCAACCTTAACAAGCCCCGACTAGCGTGATATCTCCGGAGCTCAGACGTTAACTAGAGTTGGTACTTGGATGGGAGACCACCAAGGAAGACTGGGTTGCTATGCAGAGGAAGGCAAGGACAAAGCCTTGAAAGACAGTCCAGGGCTATTTTTGGGCAGGAACGCACAGGGACGGAGTTCCGGCTGGCTTCAGAGCTGGCCACGCCCACTACAGCCAAAACCTCTGTGTGCCTGGCTACAGAGGGAAGGCCTGGAGAGTGACACACACACCCCGCCAACTCTGAGGCGGGTGGGCCAGGGGGCCCCCTGGAAAGATCAGGGAGGCATTTAAATGCCTCCCCCTGCCTTCCCTGGCCTGTCCAAGGGCTGGCTTGCCCCGGGCTCCCCGCAGCCATGGGGCACCCAGGCAAGCCAAAGGAAGGCAGTTTAAACTGCCTTCCCTTCCCTTCAAGGTGGGGAGCTTGCCTGGGCTCCCCACAGCCACAGGGCACCCGGGCAAGCCAAGGGAAGGCATGGGGTGTGTGGCTTAACATGATAATGAGCTATGGTGCCAGGGTGTGGCCTAATATGCTAATTAGTAGTCACTGTTGGGTGTGGCCTATTACGCTAATGAGTTCCTGCTGGCTTTTTCTACAAAAAAGCCCTGAAAGAAACCATGAGGGGTCAACAGAAGTCAGCTGTGACTTGACAGCATTGACCTGGATGGCGCAGGCTAGCCCAATCTGGTCAGATCTCAGAAGCTAAGCAGGGTCAGACCTGGATGGGAGACCACCAAAGAAGACTGGGGTTGCTGCACAGAGAAAGACAATGGCAAACCACCTCTGCTCATCTCCTGCCTTGAAAATCCCATGAGGAACTTCATGGGGTCGCTATGAGTCTGTTGCAACTCGATGGCACCCTTTACTTCTGGGTTCTGCAGGGATCCCAAGTTGCCTCCACTGGGTTGGGGCTGTCCATGTTGTGGCAGGTGCCTGTTCTCCCCCCCCCAAAAAAGTCCCCACCTGGATTTTGCCCTCTGAGCTTCAGTTGAGAAGGTCACAGCCACAAGACAGTGTCAGGTTAGGATTGGGAGGAATGAGGTTCAGATTCCTGCTCAGACATGAAGCTCACTGTCTGACCTGATGGGCTAATCATGTCTTCTCGCCATGAAAAGGAAACAGGAAGAGGAGGTGGAAGAGGAGGAGGAGGAGGAGGAGGAGGAGGAAGAAGAAGAAGAAGAAGAAGAAGAAGATGATGGTGGTGATGAGTAGCAACCGACTCATGGAGATCCCATCCACAGGGCTTTCTATTGGGTATCATAACTCTGCATGCAAGAGGATTGGGGCGGGGAAGACTCTTTGGCCATCGCTTGCCTTCTGTTTTATCCCATATAGGACTTCTCTTTTTTACTGGGGCTTGGAGATGTCACAAGCTAACCTTTCCTGATGTTAATCTGTTCCCAATAAGTTAAATGTACCTACATGAATCTGTCACGCAAGATGTGCCTCTATGTTTGTAGGTAAAATTTCTGTCTGTCGTTACCACTGGAGTCAGATTGTCTTTTTAATTTGATCGAACAGCATTTCCCCCTTAACCGGGAAACGGGGAGGACCGGGGCTCCTGTGCAAAGCTTTTGTGCTTCCAAGGCAATTGATTTTTTTTTTACATTTAATCCAATACATCCCAGGCAAAAGATGAGAAAAGGTGGTTTGCTATTGCCTTTCTCCCTACGGCAATCCAGTCTTCCTTGGTGGTCTCCCATCCAAGTACTAACAATGGCCGACCATCCACAGCTTCCCAGCTCTGAAGAGCTTGGGCTAAGCTGGCAGAAGCAAATACGCTGCCCTGAGATGGTTAGAGGAAGCCTGGTATAAAGATGCATGAGATCAGGGCTTTTTTTTGTAGAAACAGCCCAGCAGGAACTCATTAGCATAATAGGCCACACCCAACAGCAGGAACTCATTAGCATATTAGGCCACATGCCTGACAGCACAGCTCATTAGCGTATTAGGCCACACCCCATGCATTCCCTTGGCTTGCCTGGGCACCCCGCGGCAAGCCAGCCCTTGGACAGGCCGATCCTTCCAGGACCCCCCTCTGGCCCGCCCGCCTTGGAGTTGCGGGGGCGGTCACTCTCCAGGCCTTCTGTCTGTAACAGAGGTTTTGGCTGTAGTGGACATGACCAATGCTGAAGCCAGCTGGAACTCCATTTCTGTGCGTTCCTGCCCCAAAATAGCCCTGCATGAGATAGATAAATAGAAGGTTTACACTGGAGTGTGGGCCACAATGGAGACCTCCTATGCTCCAGTGCAATTTGCATATACTACTGATTTCATGACATTAGAATATTCATACATTTGATGGGAAAATTCAATGCGAGGAAACTGAAAGTGACACAATAAAGAAATGGATTTAATTTGCACGAGAAAGAAGCAATATCAACATGCAGCCTTGGAAGTGGAATGAGCCGAGGCAAGGGATCCAAAATGCTGCCCAGAATGAGCGCAATCGACACATCTGGCTCCACGGCTTCATAGAAAGTGCAGTCGCGTCCTGCACAGATTCACTGCTACATCTGGCCGGCAGTGACATTTCAAAGCTGTTTTGTAGATTCTTGCTCAAAAGGACCATCAAAGGGATTTCCCCAGGAAACAAAAAAAACAACAACCAATTTCAAATGGAATACAAAGACCTCTCCCAGAGTCAGGGCTCCCAGCCTCCAAGTTTGGCCTGGAGAACTCCCAGAATTACAACTGGTCTCCAGGAGACAGAGGTCAGTCCCCCTGGAGAAGATGGCTGTTTTGGAGGGTGGACTCTATGGCATTGCACCTCACTGAGGTCCCTGTCCTCCCCAAACTCTCCATTGCCAAATCTCGAGGAATTTCCAAACCCAGAGCTGGCAACCTTACTCATGGGCTTCTGCACATCCTTGATCTTATTGTATGACCCCCCCGTTCCTTTGGCAAAAGATGGTAGTCTATGTCCTTTGGCAGAGCTAGGCAGAGAGGTGCGCTGACATTCCAATAACCTTGACAACTGCATGGGCGGGTTAAAGAACATTGCCTGCGATAATAACATATTCCTTCTCCTATCAATTGTTAGCTGATACATATCCATGTCTAGATTTAGCTTCACTCGCCGGCCAAGGTGGGAGAAATCTTACTTTCATCCACTCCCGGGATTTAAATTCCCATGCAGTTTATTGGGGGGGGGGAGAAGAAAGCAAGTTGTGGGGGAGGCGGATGACATAAAAGATAAACTCATTGGCGGGCCAATCAGGAGGAATTATACAGTTCAACCTTCCCCCTCATCCCCAAGTCCTGCCACATCACCTGAATATTGCAGTTTAATCTTTACTGCAACAGATGAAAAGAAGATTGGGGAAGCTGTTCACTGCTGGAATTGAAAAGATTATTGATAATATTTCAAGGCAATGTACATTAGAGAGAGACACAACCAAAATGTGATAAATGGTAATGGTGCTTAAATTGGAGATTAGAAGGCGGCGGCGTCCTCTCGGCTTCTGGGTTAAAGCCGTATTTAAGGAAATGCATTCCTGAAATTAACTGCCTGGTTGATGCAGATTGTGTCAAGGAGAGAGACTTTCTAGAAGGCGCAATAAAGTTTGTTCTTCCGAAAAGGGCCCTGATTCTAGCAGCAGGTTGCATCGAGGACTTTGCAGGAGGCACCCGGAGTTTGTTTTCCAAAAGGGTCCCGAGTCGAGAGAAACGGATGGATAAATGGGGCTTGCGTGTCTGCACAGCAGGTCAGCTCCTTCGAGCGTGTTCGCCAAGCCGAAGTTAATTCCCTTCTTCCCTGTTCATAAAGGTAAAGGTAAAGGTTCCCTTGGAGATTAGAAGGCGGCGGCGTCCTCTCGGCTTCTGGGTTAAAGCCGTATTTAAGGAAATGCATTCCTGAAATTAACTGCCTGGTTGATGCAGATTGTGTCAAGGAGAGAGACTTTCTAGAAGGCGCAATAAAGTTTGTTCTTCCGAAAAGGGCCCTGATTCTAGCAGCAGGTTGCATCGAGGACTTTGCAGGAGGCACCCGGAGTTTGTTTTCCAAAAGGGTCCCGAGTCGAGAGAAACGGATGGATAAATGGGGCTTGCGTGTCCGCACAGCAGGTCAGCTCCTTCGAGCATGTTCGCCAAGCCGAAGTTAATTCCTTCCTTCCCTGTTCATACTCAACACTCATTGTGAATTTATTTCTGTGCTGTGTTGATATTATTGGGAGATTGGGCTAATCGAGCAGAGTTTTGCCCAGTCGTAGAGGCGTGAGGCTGAGTGCAGTAAAGAAATCTCCCAAGAAGTATCCTGCAAAAAAGGGGTACATTTACGTTTATTCAAGTAGATCCAGTTTTCATTCGAGTTGAAGTCAAAAGAAGAGAAAGAAGGCTTATCTAAAGTGTACTTCCCCGATCACAAATGACCAGCTTGTCTGGCATCGTGTGTGTGGGATAGGGGTGGGCAGGAACCGGGAAAATTGAGATTTTGGTTTGGGGTTTTCATGAACCCCAAACTACGGACTTCCACAAACTTCTCCACTGCACAAACCAGTTTGTACTTTGGGAAGTTCTTGGGGCTGCAGCCCTGTCCAGACGTGAGCCCTGAAGGCATTTAAATCCCTTCAGAGCCCACTTCTGGGTCGGGCCAGCCTGTCTGAGCTCCGAAAATGAGCTCCGAAGGCCTTTATAGTTTGGTGTAGTGGTTAAGTGCGCGGACTCTAATCTGGGAGATCTGGATTTGATTCCCCACTCCTCCACTTGCACCTGCTGGATGGCCTTGGGCAAGCCATAGTTCTGATAAGAGCTGTCCTTGAAAAAGAGCAGTTTCTGTCAGAGCTCTCTCAGCCCCACCTACCTCACAGGGTGTCTGTTGTGGGGAGGGGAAGGGAAAGGAGTTTGTGAGCCGCTCTGAGACTCCCTTGGGTAGTGAAGGGCAGGGTATGAATCCAATCTCCTCCTCCTCCTCCTCCTCTTCTTCTTCTGTCAAGTCGGGTGGCCCGACTCAACTGAGCTCCCAGAGTGAGCTCTGAAGGCCTTTAGAGGCCTTTGGAGCTCTCTCTAGGAGCTCACTCGGGTTGGGCCATGGGCCAGTGGTGGGGTCCAAAGGCATTTAAATGCCTTCGGAGCTCATTTCCAGTTGGGCCAGCCGACCCAGAAGTAAGCTCCAAAGGCCTTTAAATGCCTTCGGAGCCCGCACAAAGCCTCCCATGAACCTCACAGACCTCCTTGAAAAAACATGGGAGGTTCGTGTGGCAGATTGTGGGAAACACATTTTCCTGAGCCACTGGTTTCTGCATGAACTGGCTTTCATTTATTGGTTTGTGCCCATCCCTAGTGTGGGAGTATGAGGGCATTGTATTGGCAGTGAGGGAGAGGGCAAAGAAAGAGAGAGGGGAAGGGTCTGAGGGCAGTTCCCAGGTTAAGACAAAGAGAGGCATTCCATTCAAGGAGAGAACACCTTAGTGTGCACCCCCTCAGTGTCCAAGCATGCTGAGTCACTCACGCCAACAGCTATCTTCCCCCCCCCCGCAGGTTTCCTTCTCCTTCTCCACCCTCACTGTCCTTGGCCTTGCTTGCCCACCCTGTTGTTTAATCTTGTTGGTCGTGGTAACACCCTATGTCTTTTTTTTTTGCTGATGACATCATAGTTCCATATCCTAAATGACGAAGAGATACACGTGCATAAACCAAAGTGCATTGGTCACTGTACCCCTAAGGATTTAAAGGCCAGCATGTGCGAGTCAGGGGTAGTGTTCCTATTTATGATTCCCAAATGCCGATCTCAAACTCGGGATCCTCAAGGCCCTGAGACCCATTTCTAGGTGTACTGAATTGATTGGACTCTGCACTGGTTCCATGTAAATCCGCTACAAAAACCTTAACACTCGTGGCGAGCCTGTAGAACCAGCATTAAGAACATAAGAGAAGCCAATGTTGGATCGGGCCAGTGGCCCATCCAGTTAAACACTGTGTCACACCCTAGTGTTGGGTATTACAAGTTGAAAACACTCAGTATATCTGGGGTTAAATGTTTGTTTATGTTACTCACAGGAAGTCACATGTTTCTCATGTAACCAATGTTCTTTAGATGTAGGAAGCCCGGATCACACATGGACTCTCATTCTGAATTATTTTACTCTGGTTCTGCTAGACTATTTTATCTCTGCTAAATACCATTTTTTCAGTATCTCACTATCACCCAACACCTAGTCTTGGCACATCCCAGTAACAACAATAGATAGGAACTCTTGGTCTGGGGCAATTGATGCTCTGTATTCTTGGTGCTTGGGGGGGGGCAAGAATGGGAGGGCTTCTAATGACCTGGCCCCACTGGTGGACCTCCTGATGGCACTTGGTATTTCTGGCCACTGTGTGACACAGAGTGTTGGACTGGAGGGGCCATTGGCCTGATCAAACATTGGCTTCTCTTATGTTCTTATTTTTGATCTCTGTCATCTGGAGGACAGTTGGAATTCCGGAAGATCTCCAGGCCCCATCCAGAGGTAGGTAAACACAGAAAACACCGCATAGTTAGCATGCCAGGATCTCCAAACTCCAGTTTCTTCTCCGGAGACCTCACGAGTCATCTTATTCTTGCTGTTTTCCCCAGCGAAGTGTTCCTGGAAGGATGACTCTCCGTCTTCCAACCATTTACATGACGGAAATGATTCCGATGACAGCAGCGGTGATTTAGCCAGCGTCCTAAGTGAGCACGCTGCACTGCGGACAATTTTCCAGGAGGGGAGGGGAATTTTTTTAAAAAAGGGATGAAAGATTTATGCCGAAGATTGCCATGTAAATATCTCATCCTCTTCTGCCCCTCCATCAGCGCTGGGCTGGATTGTCTTTGAAAATTGATTCCCAGATGGAGTGAACTGAAATCTATGGTCGTGTCCCCGGAAGAGTTCTCAGGGCCCGTTAAGTGAAGAAAGAATTACTCCTCCCTTTGGCCTAGAAACCTTGGGAAAGTGTGTTTGTGTGTGTGTAAATGCTGCATCAGATGGCGTGGCCCCCAAACAGTTTGAACACAACAGCAGTTACCGAAAACACCGCTGATTATTTGCTAACAGGTTAGCCACTTTGAATTTTGAGCAGGCTCTTCAGAGTACTTAACAGAGGTTTGACTAATCTGCTTGTCTTTTCCCATTCCTTGCTAAATGATTTTTTATAGTCCGCATCGATTGTATTTTGCTGGAGCCTCTCTTCTTTTTAAGCATATATATTTTAAATAAGGTGCACCGCTCACATCGATAATAGCCCTTTTTTTGCGGTTCTACTGTGTCGGTGGCACCAATACGGCAATTGAGATTCTATTAAGCCCAAACCATTGCAAAGGAACGGAATGCAAATCTGGAAGCGGCGAGAATACGTGCGCGTAGAGGGAAGAAAGAAACCGTGCTGCACGGATGATGAAAGGCAAGCGAGGGAAAGTGAACGGATGCGAAGCCAAGAGGGAGGGAGGGAGGAGAGAAGGAGGAATCCAAGATGGTGGGACCCTCGTCACAGAGTTGAAAACCGGGTCCGACCACATGGTGCATACAGAACCCATCACCTGAAAGGGTTCCATTGGGGTTTTTAATCCCAGCTGGAAGAGGGAACATTGCTCATCTCCTGCCAGTTTTGTGTAGTGGCTGTATGGACTCTAATCTGGGAGAACCAGGTTTGATTCCCCACTCCTCCACTTGCACCTGCTGGATGACCTTGGGCAAGCCATAGTTCTGGCACAGCTGTTCTTGAAAAACAGCAGTTTCTGTCAAGAGCTCTCTCAGCCCCACTGACCTCGCAGGTTGTCTGCTGTTGTGGGGAGGGGAAGGGAAAGGAGTTTGTAAGCCGCTCTGAGACACCTTTGGGTAGTGAAGGGCAGGGTATAAATCAAATCTCTTCTTCTCTTCTTCTTCTAATACCACACAAAGTCAGGCTCCTCAGAGGCTAGAGCACCGGCCTGGGGAAACTACTAGGTAGTATCTTTAGTCTAGGTAGAAGTCCCTGTGTGACGGCCACTGTCATTCATTTCTCTCAAATCACCAGTTTAGGAGACTTCCTCTCACACTTGCTGCAAGGAAATAAGAGTACCTGAGATGTTTCTTCCAGACTTCATTTGAGCTGGAGTGAAATGACTCAGCATGGCTGGCCACTGGTGTGTGTGTGTGTGGGGGATGCTACATTGCTCTAGATGTGTGTATGTGTTATCTTCTTCATGAATGGGATGCCTCTCTTTGTCTCACCTGGAAGCTTCTCTCGGACTCCCCCTTCTCTTCCAGTGCCTTGTGCTTCTCTTTTTCCCCCTTGTGGACTTGCAAGGAGCAGGACACATTCATAGGTCTCTCTTGGCAAAGCTGTACCGTTTTACCTGCACACATGTGCCACCAAATTTCCTGGTCATTTGTGATATGTGTGTGTAAACTGCCATCAAATCGCTGCTGACTTACGACAATCCCAGCAAGGGGCTTTCAAGGGAAGTGAGAGGCAGAGGGCAAATGTCATCGCCTTACTCTGCAGTCTTCTTTAAGACCATAAGAAGAGCACTGATGGATCAGATGAATGGTCCATCTAGCCCAGCATCCTGCCTCACACAGGGGCCAACCAGTTCCTCTGGAGGGCCAACAACAGGGCATAGAGGCCGAGGCCCTCCCCTGATAAGAACATTAAAAGAGCCCTGCTGGATCAGACCAGTGAGGGTCCATCTAGTCCAGCATTCCGTCTCACACAGTGGCCTCCCCTGATAAGAACATTAGAAAAGTCCTGCTGGATCAGACCAGTGGGGGTCCATCTAGTCCAGCATCCCATCTCACACAGTGGCCAACCAGTTCCTCTGGAGGGCCAACAACAGGACATAGATGCCGAGGCCTTCTCCTGATGAGAACATCAGAAAAGCCTTGCTGGATTAGACCGGTGGTCCACCCAGTCCAGCACCCTGTCTCACACAATAGTCAACCAGTTCCTCTGGAGGGCCAACAACAGGGCACAGATGCCGAGGCCTTCCCCTGATAAGAATATCAGAAGAGCCCAGCTGGGTCAGATCAGTGATCCATCTAGTCCAGCATCCTGCCTCACACAGTGGCCAACCTGTTCCTCTGGATGACCAGCAATAGGGCATAGAGGCTGAGGCCTTCCCATGCTGTTGCCTCCTGACTCTAGGATTCAGAGGATTAGTGCCTCTGAATGTGGAGGTTCCCCTCAGTCACCATTGGCTAATAGCCAATGATAGACTTATTCTTCGTGAACCTATCTAATCCCCTTTGAACGATGTTTATTCCTGTGTCCATCACTACATCCCCTGGTAGCAAATTCTTGGAGGTCTCCCTTCCAAGTACTGATCCTACTTAGCTTCTGAGATCCGATTAGATTGGGCTGTGCCAAGCTGCCTTCCCTCCTGTCATTTGTGATAGGGAAAGGTGTTTTTTAGATTAGGCTTCTCTCTCCACTTTTGACTGCAACATGGATGTGAGTGGAATCTGTATCAACACGTTTTGCCCTTTTGCAATATACTTGCTTGGAGTTTAGTCACTACAGGCGATACCACACTTCTATGACTGTGCAAGCTTTGCTTCGTTCACTAATACACATCCTCATGAATTTTGTCTTCCCGTGGGGGCAAATGCCTTGAGCATGTGACAGGAACTGCAGCTGAGGATGGGAAGTGAGGGGGTAGAGCACAGCACTGTGAGAGGCGGAACTCCAAAAGGGTCATCTGGGGTTGGAGGCAGAGGGAGAGGGAGGCAAATACGCTTAACACCAGAGCTACTGATGGGCAGTTACTTTGCATTTTTTCTTCAATAAAGAATATGCTAGGGTTGCCAGCCTCCAGGTAGCATCTGGAGATCTTCTGGAATCACAACTGACCTCCAGACAACATGCGTGGACTCCTCATGAATTTTGTCTTCCCGTGGGGGCAAATGCCTTGAGCCTGTGACAGGAACTGCAGCTGAGGACGGGAAGTGGGGGGGGTGGAGCACGGGAAGTGGGGGGGTGGAGCACCGCACTCTGAGAGGCGGAACTCCAAAAGGGTCATCTGGGGTTGGAGGCAGAGGGAGAGGGAGGCAAATACGCTCAACACCAGAGCTACCAATGGGCAGTTACTTTGCATTTTTTCCTTCAATAAAGAAAATGAGATGCTAGGGTTGCCAGCCTCCAGGAAGCATCTGGAGATCTTCTGGAATCACAACTGACCTCCAGACAACATGCGTGGACTCTAATCTGGGAGAGCCGGATTTGACTCCCCACTCCTCTACATGCAGCCAGCTGGGTGACCTTGGGTCAGTCACGAGCTCCCTCAGAGCTGTTCTCTCAAGAGCAGTCCTTGAAAGAGCTCTCTCAGCCCCACCTGCCTCACAGGGTGTCTGTTGTGGGGAGGGAAAGGGAAAGGAGCTTGTAAGCCACTCCGAGACTCCTTTGGGTAGTGAAGGGCCATGGGGTATAAATCCAATCTCTTTTTCTTCTCCTCTTCATGGCCGTGTTGGTGGACTCTATGGCACTATACCCCGCTGAGCTTCCTTCCTTCCCTCCCCAACCCCCGTGCTCCCCAGGTTCGGCCTCCAAAATCTCCATGGATTTCTTAACCTGAGTTGGCAACCCTGTATTGCTCCCAGCTGCCTCCCAATTGCAGGCTCAGTCTTGAGTTCTCCTCAACAGTGTGTAGGCCGGCTGTCCTGTCCCCCATGGGACCCCCACACAGCCTCCCTTTGAGGTTCTTCACGTGTTCCTCCCGAGGAGGAGCCTCCAAAGAGGTTTCAGGTTTTGTTATAGGTACTTGTTTTTTAGCAGCTCCGTCAATGAAGGTTGTGTGGCGCTCTGGGAAATCCAGATGCCGTGAACCTTCACTGTCAACACGAAAGGTAACAGCTCAAATAAACTGACAGGACCAAAAAAGCTGTAAACAGACCCTATACAACAGGTGGGAATGATATTTTTTTATTATTTATTATTTACTTATCATATTAATACCCCGCCCATCCCGCGAACAGGCTCAGGGCGGCTAACAAAGCGGTACCACGTACCTAATTACTAGTATACCATAAGAATCTTAAAACTCTATAAAATCACATACTCAATTCAACACATAAATTAGCAGTTTACAATAAAGTGCATACAGTAATAGAATTAGATGGCGTGCATTCCAGATCTCCATCTCTGATCATCATCCATCGCTCCGCTGGTCCTGGCGATATGTCTGTGCTGGACCTGGGATCGAAGCATTCACTAGGATCATTGGTGGTAGCAGTAGTGGCGGCTCCTATTGGAAGGCCTGGCGGAAGAGCTCCGTCTTGCAGGCCCTGTGGAACTGTAAAAGGTCCCGCAGGTCCCTGATCTCCTGATCTCCTGATCTCCTGATCTCCTCAGGGCCCTGATCACAGCATACTAAACATCAACATCTTATAAACAGTGCAAAAAAAGTGCAAAGAAGGGTCCAAAGGTAGCTGCAGTTGACAAAGATCTCTGGAATGGTGTTTCGGTTCGTGAGCACTTCCTCTGAACGGGACCACAATAACAATTGCGTCTTCTATTGTTTGTTCACCATTGTATACACTGACATAATAGCAATAGCTTCACTTTTCTATTGTTTGTTCACCATACACTGACATAATAGCAATAGCTTCACAGACGGTACATCCTCAACTCTCAAGTTTAAAGATAGTCTATTCAAAGTGGGCAGGCTAAGCGAAAGCACACTTGCCTGAACAAAAAATAGAAGACGCAATTGTCATTGTGGTCCCGTTCAGAGGAAGTCCTCACGAAACGAAACACCATTCCAGAGAACTTTGTTAACTGTCGCTACCTTTGGACCCTTCTTTGCACTTTTTTGCACTGTTTATAAGATGTTGGTGTTTAATATGCTATGATGTCATTTCCACCTGTTGTATAGCATCTATTTACAGCTTTTTTGGGTCTTGTCGGTGATCCTTCACTGAGCAGAGTTATCAGGCCTGGAACCGATCCCTTATATAACATCAACAAAGAACTGTCCTTGGTCCTGCTGATTTGTTTTCTTCTGTATTTCCTATCCAGAGCTGTTCTTATTAAGCGAGTCCAAGGGGATGACAAGCCCCCCCCACCCCATGCCAGAGTTCACAGAATCAATGGGAATGCATCTGTTGTTAACATCTAAATTGCCTTCTGTCTTAACAACTGCTGAATCTCCACCCCACTTCATAAAGAATTGTTATTCTTTTTTTATTGCAACCCTACTGTAGATGTTTATCTCACTCTTTGCTTCCATTGACAAGGGATTCAATTATCCTTGCCCCGGACAATCAGTGGGGAAGATTCTGCTGCTGAGTATCTTTTTTTCTGGAGGGATTTGGACAGGGTCGTGTTTTATGAGAGAGGGAGGCGAGCTTTTTTACCTTTTGATCCAAGAAGTATTGTGAAAATGGAACGGGGGAAATGAACAATGCAGAATAAAATATGTTTGTTTCCCCCTCTTTTTTTTAAGGAAGCAGAAGTTCAAAGAGGGGAAAGGGCTTCTGTTTTTACCCCGAAGCTGCCATCGCTAAAGTTGTGGTGTGGCCAGGGCTATTTTTGGACAGGAATGCACAGGAAGGGAGTTCCGGCTGGCTCCCAAGTTGGCCACACCCAGCAGGAACTCATTAGCATAATAGGCCACACCCAACAGCAGAAACTCATTCGGATTGGCTACATTAGGGGTGTGTGGCCTAACATGCAAAGGAGTTCCCGCTACAAAAAAAGCCCACGGTTTTGACAACAAACAAGGTAGAATAAGAAGCAAAAGGTGGGTGTGGCTGGATAACCACACTTCTGGTAACATGGGGGGTGTGGCCCAATATGCTAATGAGTTCCTGCTGTTGGGTGTGGCCTATTATGCTAATGAGCTCCGGCTGGGCTTTTTCTACAAAAAGAGCCCTGGTGTGGCAGAGTTCATCAGCCCTGCCCTGCCTTTGAAGGCCAACTCACCTGAGGCCATGAGCCGTCCTGCTGTCTTTGGTGGCAGCCTCATGGAATCTCCTGCAAAGGGAAGCAGGAAGAGACTCCTCCTGATATGCCGGGCAAAGCTTGTGTTTTATACTCCGGGCCCCACCTGGAGTACCGTGTGCAGTTCTGGAAGCCTCACTTCAGAAAGGATGTGGGCAGAATGGAGCGGGTGCAGAAGAGAACGATGAGGATGATCGGGGGCCTGGAGACCAAGCCCTGTGAGGAAAGGCTGAGGGACTTGGGAATGTTCAGTCTGGAGAAGAGGAGGTTGAGGAGGGGCAGGATTGCTCTCTTTAAGTCTTTGAAGGGCTGTCACTCAGAGGAGGGCAGGGAGCTGTTCCTGTTGGCAGCAGAGGAGAGGACTCGCAATATTATTTTTTTTAATTACAGGTGGAAATGTACCGGTTGGGTATGGGGGGGTACTTTTTACAGGAAGAGTCGTGCAACAGTGAAATCAGCTGCCTAAAGAGATGGTCAAAGAAG
>NW_015165839.1:178743-179844 GCF_001447785.1 Gekko japonicus | reverse complement strand
CTCCTCCTCCTCCTCTCCTCCTCCTCAAAGCTACCTTTGTCAGAGCTTCTACCCCGGATCTTGTTGGTTCCTAAGGTGCTAGTTAGAGTTGCCTGCTCTGGGTTGGGAAATACCTGGAGATTTGGAGGCTGCAGCCTGTGGAGGGGAGGGGCCTCAGCAGGGTCGAAGGCCATCGAGCGCACCCTGCAAGGCAGTCGTTTTCTCCAGAGGAACTGCTATTGATTGTCTGGAGATCAATGGTAACAGTGGGAGCCCTGGCACTACTGGACTCTAGTCCAGCTCTTCTATTGAAGACCACCACGGCTTCCCTCTGAAGCCGTATTCCCTCCAGGGGAACTGATCTCTGTAGTCCAGTTGTAATTCTGGGAGGTCGTCAGGCCTCCCCTGGAAGCTGTCCAACCGACCCCTCTGAGCCTCGCAGCGCCTGATCAAAGGCCTTGTGGTGGACCTGGGGGAAATGCACGGCAAAAGCAACATGTAGCTGTGTGCTTCTGTATCAAGCAGCTTCATAGGCTAAATTCCTGGCCTCTCAGGTTAAAAAATGGCTTTGAGGCAGCCGGTCTTTCTCTGCCTGAGGTTTTGCAGAGTGATTGGCAGCAGAGGAGAGGACTCGCAATATTTTTTTTTTAATTACAGGTGGAAATGTACCGGTTGGGTATGGGGGGGTACTTTTTACAGGAAGAGTCGTGCAACAGTGAAATCAGCTGCCTAAAGAGATGGTCAAAGAAGACGGGGACGGCAAAGGATGAGATGGTTAGACAGTGTCATAGATGCAACGAACATGAAGCTGAGCAAACTTCAGAGGACGGCGGAAGACCAGAAGGCCTGGCGTGATCTGGTCCATGGGGTCGCGAAGAGTCGGACTCGACTGTGCGACTGAACAACAAAAGAGAGATGGTGAGCTCCCCCTCACTGGCAGTCTTCAAGCAGCAGCTGGACAAACCCTTGTCAGGGGTGCTTGAGGGCGGAGGGCGGACTGTAATCTGGGAGAACCAGGTTTGATTCCTCACTTCTCCACATGCAGCCGCTGGTGTGACCTTGGGTCAGTCACAAGTTCTCTCAGAGCTGTTCTCTCAATAGCTGTTCTCTCAGAGCTCTCTC
>NW_015165839.1:175546-178385 GCF_001447785.1 Gekko japonicus | reverse complement strand
GGAAATACCTGGAGATTTGGAGGCTGCAGCCTGTGGAGGGTGGGGTTTGTGGAGGGGAGGGGCCTCAGCAGGGTCGAAGGCCGAGCGCACCCTGCAAGGCAGTCGTTTTCTCCAGAGGAACTGCTATTGATTGTCTGGAGATCAATGGTAACAGTGGGAGCCCTGGTAGTACTGGACTCTAGTCCAGTTCTTCTATTGCAGACCACCGCGGCTTCCCTCTGAAGCTGCATTCCCTCCAGGGGAACTGATCTCTGTAGTCCAGTTGTAATTCTGGGAGGTCATCAGGCCTCCCCTGGAAGCTGTCCAACCGACCTCTCTGAGCCTCGCAGCGCCTGATCAAAGGCCTTGTGGTGGACCTGGGGGAAATGCACGGCAAAAGCAACATGTAGCTGTGTGTTTTTGTATCAAGCAGCTTCATAGACTAAATTCCTGGCCTCTCAAGTTAAAAAATGGCTTTGAGGCAGCCGGACTTTCTCTGCCTGAGGTTTTGCAGAGTGAAGCCCAGGCTTGATGGACCAGCTCTCAGATACCATAAGGCAGCATCAGGTGTTTGTGTGTTTACATCCAAGCCAGTGCTCCCTCTAAGCTGAGTGAGTGTGAGCCAGCTCACAGCTCTTTAGCCTCCATCTCACACATTTTCGTCCTCGCTCAGGAAGGAGGGCTCCAGAGCAAACTGATTTATGCAGCAGCCAAATCACCCGCTCACAACTTTAATGCCGGTAGCTCACAAAGCAGAATTTTTGCTCACAAGACTCCACACCTTAGAGGGAACATTGCTCCTAACCACTACATCACACTGGTTTATACCCTGGAGATCTTGTTGGTCTCTGAAGTGCTACTGGACTTGAATCTAGCCCTGGAAGAAATGGCATCTTTGGAAGGTGAACTCTATGGCATTATACCCCGCCGAGGTCCCTCCTCTCCTCCAGCCCTTCCCTACCCTGGCTCCACCCCCCAAATTCCAGGAATTCTCCACCCCAGAGCTGGCCTGATTTGGATTGGGACCATGCAGGGGTCATTTTGTAGAAAAAGAGGTGCAGGAGCTCATTAGCATAACTGTTTAGCATAACTTATTTGCATATGCCACACCCCCGACATCACTGGAAGTGTGTCAGAAGGCAACACCCACCGCTCAGGCTCCACTGGACTGTTTTGGATTGCTGGCTATTGGGGGAGGGGGAACGTGCAGGTCTGTCCTCACAGAGGAAGGAGAGCTTGTAC
Organism: Gekko japonicus; assembly: GCF_001447785.1. Classification (NCBI taxonomy): domain Eukaryota; kingdom Metazoa; phylum Chordata; class Lepidosauria; order Squamata; family Gekkonidae; genus Gekko; species Gekko japonicus. The sequence continues at coordinate 177,164 of NW_015165839.1, read as the reverse complement.
CTGAAGGTGGGCCGGGGGGGCTCTGCAACTTACCTGGCTACTTCTTGCTCCTCGTGGCCTGACTGAGGGCTGCTGGGAGCAGGGGGGGGGGCTTGTTGCATGTGCCCACCCCCTGGGCTTCTTACTGCCGGAGCTCCGCTCCTGTGCGCTCCCACAGGAAATGACCCCTGGGTCCGACCGTGACACATGAGGACAGGGGGCTCAGCCTCCCCACCACCGTGCTGCATTCTTGAATGGAAATAAATAAATTAAAAACAAATTAGACCCATTTGGTACAGAATGATGCTTGCTTGTCCCATCACTGACGACAGAACGAAGGGAGGTCTAGGGAGAAGACAGCTGAGCGTGGAAATGGCAGAAGAACCTCGGCTCCAGGGTCACCCTACATTTCCTGTGTGCCCGGTAATTAAATTGTAAGTCAAAAGCAAAGAGTCGGCCGCTTTTGCTAGCAGCAGCAAAAGGATGCAATCGCCCCGACTTCCATCTGTTGCTGATCTAGTTTATGGTGGAAAGACATTAGCAACCTCCAGCGGCCTGCCAGGCCCAATTAGACTAAGCAGGATCAAAGGGCACTTTGGGTAATAAATATCCCAAATAGAGCCAAACGCTTTCTGTTTATTGCTAGCTGGAGGAGATGGAGAATCAACAGTGTGTTAGAGAGAACCAGAAGGACTTAGTTGGAGAGAGGGTTGCCAGGTCCTCCCTGGCTACCCATGCGTTGTGAGGGGGTTTAGGGTTGCCAGCTCCAGGTTGGGAAACTCCCAGAGATTTGGGGGTGGGACCTGGTGAGGACAGGAACCACAGTGGGGTACAACGCCACAGAGTCCACCCACCAAAGCATTCATTCTGAGAGCCAGTTTGGTGTAGTGGTTAAGTGTGCGGACTCTAATCTGGGAGAACCGGGTTTGATTCCTCACTCCTCCGCTTGCACCTGCTGATGTGACCTTGGGTCAGTCACAAGCTCTGTCAGAGCTATTCTTGAAAAAGAGCAGTTTGTGTCAGAGTTCTTTCAGCCCCACCCACCTCGCAGGGTGTCTGTTGTGGGGAGGGGAAGGGAAAGGAGTTTGTAAGCTGCTCTGAGACTCCAAGTGAAGGGCAGGGTATAAATCCAATCTCTTCTTCTTCTTCTTCTCCTCCTCCTCTTCCTCCTCCTCCTCCTCTTCTTCTTCTCCAGGGGAACTGTTCTCAGTAGCCTGAAGATAAGATGTAATTCTGGGGGATCCCCAGGTCCCACTAGGAAGCAGATATCCCTAGGGGTCTGTGGTGGGGAACAAAGCAACTTCCCCACAAACTCCTGAAAAATCAGCAGTGGCTGAACATAGCCTAACTGAAACAGGACACAGTATCTTATTCCAAGACACTGAAAGGCTGGACAACACATCCAATTACCATGCCAGATTACACAGGGAAGCCATTGAAATGCATAAACATATATTTCAACAGGAGAGAAGAGAGTTTGAAAATAAACAGGGCATGGTTTCCTGTCCTGAAAAACACAAAGGGCTCTACATCTTACAAAAACCCTACCGATTAGATTAGAATTTCAACAGCCAATCCATATGCAAAAGAACCTCCTCAGGAAAGCTCCTCCATTAGCATGTCACAGCCCTGGGGAACT
>NW_015165839.1:173826-175347 GCF_001447785.1 Gekko japonicus | reverse complement strand
TTATAGATTTATTCTTTAAGTAATATTTTATTAAGATGCTAGAAAGGCCTGTTCTATAGAAGGCTTTCCTCTTGTAGGTCTGATATTGTTAGCAGACAACATAATGGGTACAAAGTTCATGATTCTGTAGTTCTTAGGGCAAACCTTTCAATGTCTGGGTCAGATAGGATTTCAGTCTGAGATGAAGAATCCTCACCCATTATCATTTAGGTTAGGTTAAGTAAACACTTAGTTTGACGTAGATATATGTTTCTTTATATCTGGCCAATCAGAGGATTATTACTCAAATTACCACTGTCTTTTGTAACCAATTATGCTGTTTGAATATTGTCTTCTTGATGATGTCAGTCCATGTATAAAACATCATGTATTTCCTGAATATGTTCAGAATATGCTCAAGAAGAAGATGAAGAAGAAAAAGAAGAAAGTTGTCAATTTTTGGTTAACTATTTGGTCTAATTGTTTTCCTATTAATTGAGGCATGTTTCCTGATTATGCTGAGAAGAAAGCAGTCAGTTTTGATGGGTCCTTTGGCCTAACTGTTTTCCATATTTCATTACAATAAAATACAAGAACTTCCTCCTCATTTGACTTTATTTTTGACATGGAATCTAATATGTACAACAGAACTCACCTCGGTCGTTTGGAGATCGGCAGTAGTTCTTGGAGATTCCAGGCACCCCCTGGAGGTTGGCAACCTTACTTTAGGGACTGATGCTTCCCAAGATGGATGCTCATGCTGGAGGTGAGGGCTCGACCTCACCAAACCATCTGCCCAATCAGCAAAGAGCTATTACTGATGCGGGCAAACTTTGCCCTTTCTGGGCTTGAAAATGTGAGCTCCAGCTGCTTGCAACATTCGCCTGCCGCGCGGGGTTAAACGCAACAGCCCCCAGAAATCTTTTCTGGCTGGAATGGTGGAGATCAGAGCCAGAGAGACATTCCTCTTCCCTCTCCAGCTCTCAGCTGCAGCTCTTGTTCTCTGGGATGCCAGAAGCAGGTCAAACAGCTGGACGAGTGTTTCTGGGGAAATAAGACTCTCCCTCTTTCTCCCAGACTCGGCACCTCATCTATATATCTAATAGCGAAGGCACCCCCTGCATGCGGATATCTAAATCCGCACATTGGGGGCACCTGGGGGGCAGGGAGATTTTCCTGCACACCTAGGGCAGTCCCCAGGTGTGCACAAAAATCTAAAAAGTTGGGGGGGGAAGGGGCGATATTTAAATCCCCCCAAAAGTAAAAGAGCCTTCCCTGCGCATGTGCAGGGAACACGCTGGGAAATGCGGCGGGCTGGCGGTTGGAAGCCGCTCAGGAGCAGGGGGAGGGAGGAGGAGATCAGCAGCAGCGGTGGAGGAGGAGGCAACCAGAGCCAGTGGAAAGGGGAAGAAGATCAGCGAGGCCGGGTGGCTACAAGCCGCTTGGGCCTCGCCACCGGGTGTGGGGGAGGAGACTGGGGGGGCGGAGATTGGCGAGGCCTGGCGGCTGCAAGCCACTTGTGCCTGGCTGCCAGAGCCGGGG
>NW_015165839.1:155997-173345 GCF_001447785.1 Gekko japonicus | reverse complement strand
GAGGAGGAGGAGGAGATTGGATTTATATGGATGGTAGACAAATATTGGGCTGAGGATCCTGATTACTCAGTTCCAGTGGGCACAGCTCTTGATGGTGGCAGTGAGTCTTGTTGTTGTTGTTCAGTCGCACAGTCGAGTCCGACTCTTCGCGACCCCATGGACCAGCTCCTGCCAGGCCCTCCGGTCTTCCGCCGTCCTGTCTTCCGCTGTCCTCTGAAGTTGGCTCAATTTCATCCTCGTTGCATCGATGACACTGTCCAACCATCTCATCCTTTGCCGTCCCCGTCTTCTTTGACCTTCAATCTTTCCCAGCATCAGGGTCTTCTCCAGTGAGTGCTCCCTTCTCATTGGGTGGCCAAAGTATTTGAGCTTCAGCTTCATTATCTGGCCTTCCAGGGAACAGTCAGGGTTGATTTCTTTTAGGATTGACTGATTTGATCTTCTTGCAGTCCAAGGGACTCTCAAGAGTCTTCTCCAGCACCATAGTTCAAAAGAATCTATTCTTTGGCGCTCGGCCTTCCTTATAGTCCAACTCTCGCAGCCATACATGAGTGAGTCTTAGGGTGGTCATTTCACCAAGAGGGGAAATGAATGTGATTTCTGAATGTGGGTTCTGATACTTCCTCTGACATGTTTGTATGCTGACAGCTGTCACCGTGCCTTCAGAAGTTTAATTATAATAGATCCAGATCTTGATATGTAACCTAGAATTTTCTGATTAGAGAAGCTTACAGTAGAATATATTTTATAACTGCCCCTCCCGAAACCTTGCCCTCACCAAGCTTCAACCCCAAATCTCCAGGAATTTCCCAACCTGGAGTTGGCAGCCCTCTGCAGCCCCCTGTTTTGTGTGGCCCGTCAGGGCAATACGGTTGATCTGCCCCTCCCAAGCCTTACCACCTGGGGCGCTAGAGGGTCCCTCTTCAAAGCCCCACTGCTCCCAGCTGTTTACAAGAGGGGTGGGACTGGGATAAGTTGTGTCGGGGTAGGGTTTTTTTTAAAAAAAAAAATATGGAAGAGAAAATTGCTTTCCTGCAGATTATAATGAGGGGCAGAGGTGCTGAAAGTAATTGAAGAAGTGTTCAAAATGCAGAATATGTAATTAAAGCCAAAACAGCTATCCAGGGAAGATGAAAAGACACATTTCTTGTAATGAGGCATACAGGGGAAGGGACTCTCTCTCCCTCTCTCTCACCCATACTATTGTCCATTGTGCAGGTTTTTTTTGTAGGAACATTCATTGGTATACATACATAAGTGCCGTCAAGTTGCAACTCCCCTCAATGGGTCAGGTTTTGCACCATCATCAATAGACCCCAATTCGTAATAGATTGCACCTGCAATACTTGACTTGATCTGTATGATAGTGCCGTCAAGTTGCAACTCCCCTCAGCAGGTCAGTTTTTGCCCCATCATCAATAGACCCCAATTCGTAATAGATTGCACCTGCAATACTTGACTTGATCTGTATGATAGGATTTTTATTGTATCTTATTGGAGTTTTAGCTGTTTTAATCTGCACAGATATATCTTGTATCTGTCGGAAGCTGCCCTGAGCCTGCTATGTGGGGACGGCGGGGTATAAATCCAATAAACAAACAAACAAACTCACTGATGGCAACCTTAGCAAGAAGCTTTCACGCAAAAGAGAAGCAGCAGCGGTTTGCCATGGCCTTTCCCTGCAGAGACTTCCTTGGTGGTCTCCCTTCCAAGTACCAGCCCTGCTTAGCTTCCAACTTATGGCCACCCCAGCAAGGGGCTTCCAAGGCAAGGGAGAAGCAGAGGGGGTCTGCCATGGCCTTCCTCTGCAGAGCCTTCCTTGGTGGTCTCCCTTCCAAGTACCAGCCCTGCTTCGCTTCCAATGTAGGCAACCCCAGCAGGGGCTTCCAAGGCAAGGGAGAAGCTGGGGTGGTTTGCCATGGCCTTCCTCTGCAGAGCCTTCCTTGGTGGTCTCCCTTCCAAGTACCAGCCCTGCTTCGCTTCCAACTTATGGCCACCCCAGCAAGGGGCTTCCAAGGCATGGGAGAAGCAGAGGTGGTCTGCCATGGCCTTCCTCTGCAGAGCCTTCCTTGGTGGTCTCCCTTCCAAGTACCAGCCCTGCTTAGCTTCCATCTTATGGCCACCCCAGCAAGGGGCTTCCAAGGCAAGGGAGAAGCAGAAGCAGTTTGCCTTGGTGGTCTCCCATGTGCATCGATGCACACGCAATCTACTAATGTAATTGCTGATAATGCGGCACAACCAGCAGCAGAAGGTTGTCTCGGCTTGTGATGGAGGAAGGGCCTCCTGGTACATCCCTCACTGATTCACTCTTGTCTCTGATGTCCGGTGTTTCACACGCAAACCAGTAGCACAAATCAGCACCCTCTTTCCAAGGGAAAAGAGCGGGTCAATATCCCTGCTCACATTATATAGAGAGAGGGAGGGAAAGATGAGTGTGTAGGGTTGCCAGGCTCCAGGTGGTGTCTGCAGATCTCCTGGCATTACAACTGATTTCCAGGCGACAGACATCAGTTCCCCTAGAGAAAATGCCTGCTTTGGAAGGGAGACTCTATGGCTTTAGACCCCACTCCCCTCTCCCAACCCTCCCCTCCTCAGGCTTCCCCCCTCCCAAATCTCCAGGTATTTCCCAGCTTGGAGCTGGCAACCCTGGGCTGTCAGGAGATGCTGTCAGGATCAGACCTAGAGTCCGTTCCGTTCCGAGAGCAGCCTGGCAGACACCTCTAGGAAGATTGCGAGCAGGGATGAGATGGGAGACCTCAACGCAAAGGCCGCCAACTCCGTCAGGAATGCTTAGTTAATTGGTCATCTGCATTTTATTTATTCATAGGACCACAGACTCACAGAGTGAGAAGGGGCCGTACAGGCCATCTAGTCCAGCCCCCTGCTCAACGCAGGATCGGCCTAGAGCATCCCTGACAAGTATTTGTCCAGTTGCTGCTGGAAGACTGCCAGTGAAGGGGAGCTCACCACCTCCCGAGGTAGCCGATGCCACTGTTGCACAACTCTGGCCCCGGTCACACTGGGGGAAATAGGCACAGCCAAAGTGTGGCTTTTTTTTGAGCCGCACCAAAAGAGATGCGCGGCGGCGGGATCAGACAGATCCCCCCAGCCGCCACGCAGGTCCTCCCCGGCACGATCAGATGCCGGGAGGAAGCCACGGACCAGAGAGCGAGGCCAGCCCGCTGCGCATGCATGTGCATGTGCAGTTCGGCAGGACCTCGCATGCTGCGGGAGAGACTGGTGCGCCGGCGATCAGACGGCCGTCCCTGCAGCGAATTTTCAGGTAGGTAGTAGTGTTTTCTAGGGGTTTTTTTTGGATGTGCAGTTTTGCCCAGAAGGTACGGATCGGGACGGGTGCGCGCTACTTCCCAGATGTTGTGGTGTGATCGCGTCCGCTTGATGTGCCCCTGATCCATCCCTCTCACGTGGCAAATCCTCCCGTGTGACTGGGGCCTCTGACTGTCAAAAAAAGGTTTCCCCCCCTAATATCCAGCCAGTACCTTCCCGCCCTTAATTTAATTTATTTATTTGTATTTATTTATTTCTTAAATTTGTATCCCACCCTCCCCGCCATAGCGGGCTCAGGGCAGCTAGCAACATGAGTATAAATATACATTTAAAACTCCAATATAAGCAACATTAAAACAAATTTAAAATATAAACCACAGGTACTCAAGCACCTAACACAATTTCAAGATGGCAACTTTCTATTATCGCTGAGTGGCCGCCTCCAGGCTCCTGCCAGCTGTTGATCATCCAGCTGTTGGTGGTGCTGATGTTAAGGCCAGGTTGGTATTGATGTTGATGTCGGGGCCAGGGTCATAAAGTCGAGGCGGCACCCTACTTGAAAGCCATGGCGGAAGAGCTCCGTCTTGCAGGCCCTGCGGAACCCATTATCATAAGCACCCTACTTGAAAGCCCTGGTGGAAGAGCTCCATCTTGCAGGCCCTGCGGAACCCATTATCAGACGTTCTATGTTGTGCTGCTCACAGGAACAGCTCCCTGCCCTCCTCCAAGTGACAGCCCTTCAAATACTTCAAGAGAGCAATTGTGTTCCCCCTCAGCCTCCTCTTCTCCTCTTCTCCAGTTTGTAGAGGTGAAGTGCGTGGACTCTAAACTGGAAGAACCGGGTTTGATTCCCCACTCCTCCACTTGCACCTGGCTGGATGACGTTGGGCCAGCCGTAGTTCTGACAAGAGCTGTTCTTTTGAAAAAGAGCAGTTTTTGTCAAGAGCTCTCTCAGCCCCACCTACCTCACAGGGTGTCTGTTGTTTGTAAGCTGCTCTGAGACACCTTTGGGTAGTGAAGGGTGGGGTATAAATGCAATCTCCTCCTCCTTCTCCTCTTCTTCTTCTTCTTCCTCTTCCTCTTCTTCTTCTTTTTCTTCATCATCATCATTTATTTGGGAGGCAAAGGAATCCACCCTTCAGTACAATGCAGGGTTGCAGGTTGGCTGATTAAGATGGGGGCACAAAGGGAGCATGGGGCCCCTTGGCAGGAACTGTCAAATGTCCATCTCTCCTGCTCTGGCTGCCACCACTGAGAGATGGCTTTGCAGTTCGAAGTCAGATGGAGAAGGTATGAACAAATGTAGCGACAGAACCATCATGGCCACAGAGAAAGCTCAAAACTGAGCTCTCAGTTTTGTGCTTTTGTGCAGCGATGCACAAAGGTGCCCTTTCCTGTTTTGTTTTCTTTGGGCACGTCGCGGCTGTTGAGCCTTTTAGCTTCGCCCACCTTTCAGAACCCGTGTTCCCTTTAAAAAAAAAAAAAAACTTCTGGCGCTTTAATGCAATTTTGCACCGTTTTCATGCCATTTTTACATAATCCAGATGGCAAAAAAAAAAAGGGCTGAGTTTTAACGATAATGTCTCTATTGAATGCTGTGGTTATGCCTGGGAGGAAAGATGGGAGCCAGCATGATGGACTGGATGGACCCTCACTGGTCTGGTCCAGCAGGGCTCTCCTTATGTTCTTATTCAGGGCCTCCATGTCGTTGGCCCTCCAGAGGAACTGGTTGGCCTCTGTGTGAGACGGGATGCTGGACTGGATGGACCCCCAGTCTGATCCAGCAGGGCTCTCCTTATGTTCTTGTCAGGGGAAGGCCTCGGCCCCTATGCCCTGTCACTGGCCATCCAGAGGAACTGGTTGGCCTCTGTGTGAGATGGGATGCCGGACTAGATGGACCCCCAGTCTGATCCAGCAGGGCTCTTCTTATGTTCTTATCAGGGGAAGGCCTCGGCCCCTATGCCCTGTCGTTGGCCGTCCAGAGGAACTGGTTGGCCACTGTGTGAGGCAGGATGCTTGACTAGATAGACCACTAGTCTGATCCAGCAGGGCTCTTCTGATGTTCTGATCAGGGGAAGGCCTTGGCCTCTATGCCCTGTCGTTGGCCGTACAGAAGAACTGGTTGGCCTCTGTGTGACACAAGATGCCGGACTAGATGGACCCTCAGTGGTCTGATCCAGCAGGGCTCTTCTATGTTCTTATCAGGGGAAGGCCTTGGCCTCTCTGCCCTGTTGCTGGCCCTCCGGAGGAACTGGTTGGTCACTGTGTGAGACAGGATGCTGGACTAGACGGACTATTGGTCTGGTCCAGCAGGACTCTTCCTATGTTCTTGTAGTGGCAGCCAGTTTCCATCACCCAAACGGCTACTTCCCCCAAGACTCCAGATTCATCCTGAGTGGGGAAAGAATCTGTGGCAAAATGTTAGATGTCCAAATTGGACTGGTGCATGCCTGACATTCATCAACGGGACCTGCTGTGCTTTCTCTGGATGTCCCTCCACTCCTGGACAATCCATCTGCTGACACAATTCATTCCCCTTACCTTGAAAAGGCTTTGGCCAAAATGGCCCAGGCTAGCCTGATCTCATCAGATCTCAGAAGCTAAGCAGGGTTGGTCCTGGTTAGTATTGGGATGGGAGACCACCAAGGAAGACCAGGACTGTAACGTGGAGGCAGGAAATGGGAAACCACCTCTGAATGTCTGCTGCCTTGGAAACCCTGAAGGGTCTCTGTAAGTCAGCGGTGACTGGATGGCCCTGTTCTTATCAGGGGAAGGCCTTGGCCTCTCTGCCCTGTTGCTGGCCCTCCGGAGGAACTGGTTGGTCACTGTGTGAGGCAGGATGCTGGACTAGACGGACTATTGGTCTGGTCCAGCAGGACACTTCCTATGTTCTTGTAGTGGCAGCCAGTTTGAATGTCTGATGCCTTGGAAACCCTGAAGGGTCCCTGTAAGTCAGCGGTGACTGGATGGCCCTTTCCACCACCACCTTTCCAAAATATATCAAGGTGGGTAAAACACCTTATACCCCAAATGCATCTTTTTATTTAATATCCCAAACAGCCATTAGTTTTGTACTGCTTGCACCACCTTAATAATGTATCAGAGATCCTCTTATTTTATTGTAAGCAGGGGTCATTTCCTGCAGGAGCGCACAGGAGCGGAGCTCCGGCAGTGAAGAGCCCAGGGGGCGGGCACATGCAGCAGCCCCACCCCCTGCTCCCACAGCCCTCAGTCAGAGCAAGAAGCAGCCAGGTAAGCTGCAAAGCCCCCCATCCCAGCCCCCCGGCCCAAAACAGTCCAGTGGCACTTTTAAGACCAAGTTTTATTCAGGTACGAGCTCTCCCTCCTCTGCAAGGACAGATCTGTGTGTCCCCCCCATAGCTAGCAATCCAAAACAGTCCAGTGGCACCTTTAAGACCAAGTTTTATTCAGGTACAAGCTCTCCCTCCTCTGCGAGGACAGATCTGCACATTCCCCCCCCCAATAGCTAGCAATCCAAAACAGTCCAGTGGAGCCTGAACGGTGGGTGTTGCTTTCTGACACACTTCCGGTGATGTCAGGGGGTGTGGCATATGCAAATGAGTTATGCTAATGAGTTATGCTAATGAGCTCCTGCACCTCTTTTTCTACGAAATGACCCCTGATTGTGAGCATATTAACATGACTGAAATGTCATCCCATGGTGAAGTCTGATGAGAGAATCAAGGTGACTTAAATGTCAAAAATAGATAGGGTTGTTAAGAATGTAACCTAATTAGCATTGCTATTGTCTGTATATTTGAAATCCCTTAAATATGTTTTTCCCCCTTTTTCTCCCATTTTTATTTTGATGTTTATTTAAATACAAAGAGGCTTTTTCTTCTGAAATGAATTAAAAATGTAATCAAAATTTTAAAAACCCCAAAGATATATCAAGGTGGGCAACTGTGTTGGTCTGAAGCAACAGAACAAAGTTATTGAGTCCAGTGGCACCTTTAAGACCAACAAAGTTTTATTCAAAGTGTGAGCATGCACACAAAAGCTCACACCTTGAATAAACCTTTGTTGGTCTTAAAGGTGCCACTGGACTCAATAACTTTGTTCTGTTGCTGAGAGAGCCAGTTTGGTGTAGTGGATAAGTGCGCGGACTCTAATCAAGGCTAAATGTGATTATACTTAAACGATTTGGGTCCAGTAGCATCTCGGAGACCAACAAGATTTTCAGAGTATCATTGGATTCTCTGGTTTGGTACAGCCAGGAATCTTTACCTTCAGTAAAGGTAAAGGTAAAGGTTCCTTTGCTCGAAAGCCAGTCGAATCTGACTCTAGAGTTGTGGTGCTCATCTCCGTTTCAAAGCCGAAGAGCCAGCGCTGTCCGAAGACGTTTCCGTGGTCATGTGGCCGGCATGACTAAACACCAAGGCGCACGAAATGCTGTTACCTTCCCACCGAAGCGGTACCTATTTATCTACTTGCAATTTCTTGCTTTCAAACTGCTAAGTTGGCAGGAGCTGGAACTAGAGACGGGAGTTCGTCATGTGGCACACTCGGGTCTCGAACTGCTGAACTACTGACCTTCCACAGCCTGCAGTTCAGCGTCTTAACCACTTGAGCCACCGCAGCTCCTTTACCTTCAGTAGCAGAGTACATAAAACCTAACCACACAGTGAAGTGGGGTGCTGAGTGTGCTAGCAAACTTACAAAGTTACACAGAGCCATATTTAAAACCAATCTGAGTTCTGTAGGGCTCTTACAGTAGCCCCTGTAAGAAGAGCTCTGTAAGCTCTTGGAGGATTGGCTACATTAGGGGTGTGTCCGCCTAATATGCAAAGGAGTTCCTGCTACTCCATTCTAGACAGGTAAGGTGAGAGATGGATACAGATGCAGAAATGAGAGGCCCTGCGCCCATTGTGTGTGTGCAGAAGAAAGGAAATTGCTCCCAAAGAAGTATCAGTCTACATATCAAAGGGGACAGAGACAGAAGACAAAACAAGAAGGAAACCTCAGAGTGTGCCTGTCTATCTAACTGACTCTCTTGTAACCCACCACCTCTGGAGGCTGAAGTAAAACAGTGTCTTCTCTTCCAACAGGTATAAGCTTTCTAGAGTCAACATCCTCTTTGTCTGAAACTACTTTAATGAATGCATTATTTAGGTCGGTGTCTTTCACTCAGACAGCTTTTATTATAGCCCACAAGCCATACAGGTTATTTAGGCTGGTGCGTGTTAGCCCGCCCGGAGTCCTTGGGTTGGGATGAGTTCGGCGTTTTAATATAATGACTAACCCATGAACAAATAAGTGGCACGCAGCCGCCTAATTCTCCAAAGCTAAAATTTCAGGACTATTTCGACTTTTTGCGTGGCGGTTTGTAAATAGGATTGTTTCTTGCTCTGATCAGGTGTGTGTAACAAAACTGATTTGATAATCACCTCCTTCAAACGGTTATGACAAAAAGCAATGTAATTTTCCCTTTGGCATTCTGTAGCATTTACTCTGTCGGGAGCAGTTCCGAGCATTTTATTTGGGGGGTTATGAAAGGAAATGCATTTCAAAGGAATGGTTTATTTTTACTCGCAATATCTTTTCTTCCCCCCTCCCCCCCCGCTTGTAAATATAGGAATGTTGGTGTCACACTATAATTGGTTTCCTAATGAGACGTTCAAAAAGAGTTGTACTTTTGCCTCGCAGGTAGCCCGTGCATACTTTGTGGCGCTTTCTTGCCTTGCTTGGCAAGCTTTTGCCGTGCGAAAGGGGGCCATTAGGATTCGCAAGGACAATCGGAGGGTGGAATTGGAGGGTGGAATCGGAGGGTGGAATCAGGACGAACTGATTTCGTGCGGCAAAAATCAGTCGGTGGGGGAATCACAGCTTTAAGAGGGCAGCCCAGGATCGTTTGCACAGAGAGAGCTCCGCAACCACAATCAAAGAGATGGCTTCCCGGTGAAATAACAGAGAGCTGTTTCAAACAACTTCCCAGAGTGTGTATACACAGCCTGAAGGAGCTTAACTCAGCACGGCGCTTCTCTGTTTGTGTGAAATCGGAACATTCTGTCTAGCCAAACGAGAGCTATTCTGGATACAGAAAGTCTTCAGAAGCTCAGACCAAAGGTACATCTAGTCCAGGGGTTCCCAACATGGTGCCCACCTACACTTTTCCTGGTGCCCACCAAGTGTTCTTAGAACGTGGCCAGGGCCAGGTGGAGCTTCTGATTAGCTGTGAGAGGTTTAGCTGTGAGAGCCGGTTTGGTGTAGTGGTTAAGTGTGCAGACTCTAATCTGGGAGAACCGGGTTTGATTCCCCACTCCTCCACTTGCACCTGGCTGGATGACCTTGGGCAAGCCATAGTTCTGATAAGAGCTGTTCTTGAAAAAAGAGCAGTTTCTGTCAAGAGCTCTTTCAGCCCCACCTACCTCACAGGGCATCTGTTGTGGGGAGGGAAAGGGAAAAGAGTTTGTCAGCCGCTCTGAGACACCTTTGGGTAGTGAAGGGCGGGGTATAAATCCAGTCTCCTCCTCCTCCTTCTCTTCATCCTCCCCTTCTCCTTCTCCTTCTCCTTCTCCTTCTCCTTCTCCTTCTCCTTCTCCTCCTCCTCCTCCTCCTCCTCCTCCTCCTCGCTTCGGCAGTAGCTCCCACCACAGGACAAGGATCTTCACTCTGTGACTGAGGGTCAGCCACCTGGAGGCAAGAAAATATTTTTAAACAGTTTTGAAAGGCCTGTTGAAGAGTTACTACTGGAGTTAGGCGTGACCTTCATGACTGACTTTGTGGCTGGCTCCATCTCCTGTGGCAGACATTTTGTGGCTGTGCTCAATGCCCCCCCCCCGTGTCAGAGCTCCAAAGGTGTCCTAAGACTCAAAAGTTTTGGGACCCCTGCTATGGTCTAACATCCTGTTTTTGACAGCAGTCAACCAGAACCTTCTCACTAGGGGGAGAGGAGAGCAACTGCCCTTTCCTCTTGAGTAATTGATCTTATTGTAAAATAGGCTTTAATGAAGAAGAAGAGGAGGAGGAGGAGGAGATTGGATGTATACACTGACCTTCACTCGGAGTCTCAGAGCGGCTGACAAACTCCTTTCCCTTCCCCTCCCCACAACAGACACCCTGTGAGGCAGGTGGTGCTGAGAGAGCTCTTCCCAGAACTGTTCTTGAGAGAACAGCTCTGACAGAACTATGGCTTGCCCAAGGTCATTCAGCAGCTCCATGTGGAGGAGTGGGGAATCAAATCCGGTTCTCCCAGATGAGAGTCTGTGCACTTAACCACTACAGCAAACTGGCTCCACACCAGTGTATATCATTGCTTGTTGTAACCCACCCTGAGCCTTCTTGCAGGGGAGGGAGGGCTAGAAGTTAAATAAAAAAACAAAACAAAAAAGCTTTACATAAGCTGTAATAGTTTCCCATTCAAAGTTGATGAACAGTGTCAAATGACCAATGCAAGACCATAATGGACCGGTCAGGCTGGTCTGGTATTGGTCATTTGACACTGTTCATCAACTTTGCATGGGGAAATTATTACAGCTTATGTAAGGCTTTGTCTGACTCTAATTCAGCCTGATATTCAGGCCTTATGTCTTTAATTTTACTATCCATGTGCCTTGGCGTTTAGTCATGCCAGCCACGTGGCCACGGACAAGTCTTCGGACAGCACTGGCTCTTCGGCTTGAAAACGGAGATGAGCACCGCCCCCTGGAGTCAGATCCAACTGGCTTTCAAGCAAGGGGGAACCTTTACCATTTTACATCATATAATAAATATCTATTTTGATGATATTTTTTTCTGCTGCAGTTTGACCCTTGTAGCCTTATCAAAGATAATGGCTAGCCTGGGCCATCCAGGTCAGGAAAGGTGTTCAGAGGCACCTTGCCATTGGCAGGCTGTGCAGAGCAACCCTTAACTTCCTTGGTGGTCTCCCATCCAAATACTAACCAGGGCCGACCCTGCTTAGCTTCTGAAATGTGGTGAAATCAGGCTAGCCTAGGCTATCCAGGTCAAAGTTGCGTGAGATCGCCACCGAGAATGGAAAGGGGGCAGCAAAAAGCAGGTTTTGGAAGTTTGGGAGGAAGCCATTTATCTTGCAAGAAATCTTCACGTGACCCCTCCCCCCACTGAGCCATGTCGGTGGTGACGGATCACTGTGGATTAGCATCGCCTGAAGGTGCCTGTCAGCATTCCTGGTAATTTGTATGTGATTCACGAAGGATGATATACGGTTAACTTTGCCCGGTGCAGCAGAAAGCTGAGACACGATTACATTATGGGTGTGCAGCAAAAGAGAAATTAGTGATGGATAAAGTGAATTAAACATAATAGAAATAAAAATGCCTTACCACAGGACTCATCCATCACACAAACGGCTTCGCAGCAAGGGGGGGAAATTGGTGAGGAGATGTGTTGCATAGAGGAAAGGCTGGCTGTTATTAAGAACATAAGAGAAGCCATGTTGGATCAGGCCAGGGCCCCTCCAGTCCAGCACTCTGTCATCCAGTGGCCAAAAATACCAGGTGCTATCAGGAGGTCCACCAATGAGGCCAGAACTCCAGAAGCCCTCCCATGGTTGCCCACCCAAGCACCAAGAATACAGAGCATCACTGCCCCAGACATAAGAACATAAGAGAAGCCATGTTGGATCAGGCCAATGGCCTCTCCAGTCCAACACTGTGTCACACAGTGGCCAAAACCCAGGTGCCATCAGGAGGTCTACCAGTGGGGTCAGAACTCCAGAAGCCCTCCCATGGTTGTCCACCCAAGCACCAGGAAGACAGAGCATCACTTCCCCAGACAGGGCATTCCATCTATACCTTGTGGCTAATAGCCACTGATGGACCATCCCCTGATGTTGCCTCCTGGCTCTGGGATTCAGGGGCTTAGTGCCTCTGAATGTGGAGGCTCCCCTCAGTCACCATGGCTAGTAGCCACTGATAGACCTAACCTCCATGAATCTATCTAACCCCCCTTTTAAAGCTGTTTATTCCTGTGGCCATCACTACATCCTCTGGCAGCCAATTCCACATTTTAGTCACTCTCTGTGTAAAGAAGCAATGCATGCTTTTATGCATGTTTTTAAATTGTAGCTGCCTTGATGGCCCTGATGAGGACAGAAGAGGCAGGATATAAATATTGTCAATAAATAAATAGTCCAGGGAATTCCTCCTGGCTGTCCTATGAAGCCCTCCCCATGAACAGGGTAGCAGTGAGTCAGTTTGGTGCTCTGGAAAGTACCCAGCACCCACTGGCACTAAATATACACTCAGCGATAGTCCAGGAAGAAGACAAATTGTTCATTTCATACTCTTCTCAGCTTGTTCTTCTGTCTTCACTAAGGCACAGAACAGAAGGCTGAAGTCACCCGTCTGTCTCCTAATTCTGGAATCCATGTGACTGAGGATTTCAGCCTCTCTACTCATACTTTGTGCTGGTCCGCTGGTTCAAAGCATCCCCGGGCCTGGTTTAACTAATTCCCATCTTGCTCGACGGCACCCAGAGACCCGACTCCATCAAGTAAGGAGAATCCTTCTGTTATCCAGATGGCTTCACTGAACATCTGCCACGGAGGCTACACATTCACTCATTTGTATACCGAGCCCACTGATGCCTTGGATTGGGAAGGATGGAGGCTCTGAAGGTAATGCCTCTGCTCCCTCTACTGACCACAGATAATTCTGCAACCTTCTTGAGAACATTCCCAGGATGTCCTGCTGATGGGTGGGGAATTGGTGGGCCTTGTCAAGGTTGGCCATTCCATTAGGCCAACTTATGGCCATCAACTCGTTGGAATGTCACATCTCTTGCACCAAAGAGCAGGGAGCAAAGAAAGGTTGGAGGACCTGTTACTCTATGGAAACCCTGAAGTGTTGAGAGTCCATGGAGCTCTGGATGTCAAGAATGTTTTGTGGTACTCAGAGGGCCAGATCTCACTGTGAGGTTTGGAAGTGGTGGATGTGGAAGGTGTTGTCAAGTTGCAGCTGACAGAGGTGACCCCATAGGGTTTTCAAGGCAAGAGGCGGTCAGGGGCGGTTTGCCATTGCCTGCCTCTGCATAGAGGCTCTGGAGTTCCTCAGTGGTCTCCCATCCAAATACTAACCAGGGCCGACCCTGCTTAGCTTCTGCGATCTGACAAGATGGAGCTAGCCTGGGCCGTCCAGGTCAGGGAATATGTGACTTAGAGAGAAGGTCCCAAATGGAGAATGGTAGCACAGAACGTTTTGTCGGCTGGCACATCTGTGGAAATCCCTGATGGGTAATCACTCTTCGGCTCAGTCATAGTTTTATTGCAGATCTCGAGCAGCACCCTCAAATGCTCAAAAATGTTCTGTTTATCAAGGTCTCAGAATTGCACTAAACTGTATTTTAAACACTTTGCACGCGTACAGTCTCACTTGGCTTTCCGGCAGCTGGTCCCCTTCCCTGTCCATCTACCATCTGTCCAACCTAGGAATGTACAGATCTGTACATTTGCTGCTGTTTTAGGGGTTGCCTGTGCTCCTGAAATACATTTTCTGTTTTGTTTTATATATTTTTTAATGTTCTTATGTTCAAGAAATCCAAATGCTTTCCATGTGATTTTTTAAAAAATGACTGTTTTACCAAATGATAATGCCTAAAAGAACTTGTTTTATGTCTTTGAGGGTCTTGTTGTTTTTATACTTGTGCAATTTTGCAGCTGATTGCAATGTATCCGGATATTTAAATCATGCCAGCAAAGACTACATACAACATATTATTCAGAGGATGAGAAATCCCAAACCAACCGGGGGAAAATGCTTTCTTTTACCGGTCTAAAAAAGAAAAAAAAAGTGGATCCCTGCTTTTTGAGACACTTATCTCCTTGTATATAGCCATTCACTAAATGTTGCAGGAAAACAAACAAACAAACCAAAAAAAGGAGATCAGCTGTCACTGGTCAAACTTGGAAAAAAAACCCACTTTCCTATTAGTGAGAGCCAGTTTGGTGTAGTGGTTAAGTGCACAGACTCTAATTTGGGAGAACCGGGTTTGATTCACCACTCCTCCACTTACACCTGCTGGATGACCTTGGGCAAGCCATAGTCCTGTCAGAGCTGTTCTTGAAAAAGAGCAGTTTCTGTCAGAGCTCTCTCAGCCCCACCTACCTCACAGGGTGTCTGTTGTGGGGAGGGGAAGGGAAAGGTGTTTGTAAGCCGCTCTGAGACTCCTTTGGGTAGTGAAGGGTGGAGTATAAATCCAATCTCCTCCTCCTCCTTCTCTTCTTATTCTTCTTCCTCTTCCTCCTCTTCTTCTTCTTCTAAAATCAAAATGATTGCTGACAGTTCAAAGAGTTCCAAAAGAGAGAGGTTAGTGAAGCTAAAAATTCCACTTGTTCAGGACATTCTTAAAATTCTGTCTTCCATCTTAGGAACTCAGGGAAGCATACTATTGGGTTAAATGTAAAAAAGAAAATCAATTTCCTTGGAAGCACAGAAGCTTTACAGAGTATCTCCGATCCTCCGTGTTTCCCAGTTAAGGGGGAAATGCTGTTCAAACAAATTGCAAAGATAATCTGACTCCAGTGCTAACAAGAGAAAGAAATTTTACTTACAAAAACAGAGGCACGTCTTACATGACGTATTCATGAAAGTGTATTTAACTTCTGTGAGCAGATTAACTTCAGGTGGGTAACCGTGTTGGTCAGAGGCAACAGAACAAAGTTGGAGTCCAGCGGCACCTTTAAGACCAACTAAGTTTAATTCTGGTATAAGCTTTTGTGTGCATGCACACTTCTTCAGATACATCAAAACAGACTTCCTCAAGGTTTACACATTGGTAGAGCTTTTATATGCATGCATGCACATGAAATCTTATATCCAGGCAGGGGTCATTTCCTGCAGGAGCACACAGGAGCGGAGCTCTGGCAGTAAAGAGCCCAAGGGGTGGGCACATGCAACAAGCCCCACCCCCTGCTCCCAGCACACCTTAGTCAGAGCAAGAAACAGCCAGGTAGGTTGCAGAGCTCCCCCCCCCAGTCCAAAACAGTCCAGTGGCACCTTTAAGACCAAGTTTTATTCAGGTAGAAGCTCTCCCTCCTCTGTGAGGACAGATCTGCACGCCCCCCCCCCATAGCTAGCAATCCAAAACAGTCCAGTGGAGCCTGAGCGGTGGGTGTTGCCTTCCGACACACTTCCGGTGATGTCAGGGGGTGTGGCATATGCAAATAAGTTATGCTAATATGTTATGCTAATGAGCTCCTGCACCTCTTTTTCTACGAAATGACCGCTGTATCCAGGATTAAACTTTGTTGGTCTTAAAGGTGCCACTGGACTCAAACTTTGTTCAGATTAACTTCAAAAAGGTTAACTTGCTACAGCTCGAAGCTCAGGTGAGAGAGAAGAAGAAGAGAGGTCCTATATAAGGTGAAACACAGAAGGCAGCAAGGGTCAGAGAGGCTCAGCAGCTATCCCATGAGAGGAGGGTGAGGCCAACTTCCAGGGTCCCCCAGTGAGATAATTCTCTTAACCCTTCCCCTCCCAGATCCTCTTGCATGCAGAGTTACAATATCCAACGCATACATGGCTATCCGTTCCCTAGGGTTACCATTTTCAGATTGGGAAATGCCTGGGAATGTTGAGGGTGGAGTCTGAGGAGGGTGGGGTTTGTGGAGGGGAGGGGCTTCAATGGGGTACGATGCCACAGCGTCCACCCTCTGAAGCAGCCATTTTCTCCAGCGGAATTGATCTCTTGTCACCTGGAGATTAGACAGCCAGTTTGGTGTAGTGGTCCAGAGCGGTGGACTCTAATCTGCAGGATCGGGTTTGATCCCCCACTCCTCCACATGCAGCCAGCTGGGTGACCTTGGGTCAGTCACAAGTTCTCTCAGAGCCGTTCTCTCAAGAGCAGTCCTCAGTCAGAGCTCTCTCAGTCCCGCCTACCTCACAGGGGGTCCGTTGTGGGGGAGAATAAGGGAAGGTGATTGTAAGCTGCTCTGAGACTCCTGATGAAGGGCAGGGTATAAATCCAATCTCTTCCTCCTCCTCCTTCATGTCAAAGCTTTCTTCATCAGAGAGCTTTGACTCTTGAAAGCTTCTACCCCACATCTTGTTGGTTTCTAAGGTGCTACTTAAGGTTGCCTGCTCTTGGTTGGAAAATATCTGGAGGTGATCTTCTTCTCCTTCTCCTTCTCCTTCTCCTCCTCCTTCTCCTCCTCCTTCTCCTTCTCCTTCTCCTTCTCCTTCTCCTCCTCCTCCTCCTCCTCCTCCTCCTCTTCCTCGGAGCCCCTTTTTATTCTTTACAACTACTTCTGGAAGTAGGTTTGGCTGAGAAAGAGCGACTAACCCAAAGTCACCCACCTCCATGACAGTGTCAGTCCCTGAAGCCAGGTTTCCCCAACCCTAGACAGCCACCCTAACCTCTCTACTATCTTGGCTTTCTCACCAAGACCCCACTTGAAGCATCAGAGTGGAGTCTGAATCGGCGAGTACGAGAAATTCTTTGACATCCCGACTCAACAGATGGAAGGAAAACATGTAACAAAAAGGTGGTATTTCCCTTGGCTGTTGTCCAAGTTCCGTCTTTTGACTTTCTAATATCCCAGCCTTGCCTGCTTTGTCTTCCTGATCCGGTAAGCGGAGGGTGTTCAGCAAGTGGTTCAAACTGGATCGCAACAGTTTGTACATTGGCCCACAGCTTCCTTGGGATTGTTCAATCCAGGAAGTTCGGAGCAAGTG
Source organism: Gekko japonicus (assembly GCF_001447785.1). Classification (NCBI taxonomy): domain Eukaryota; kingdom Metazoa; phylum Chordata; class Lepidosauria; order Squamata; family Gekkonidae; genus Gekko; species Gekko japonicus. The sequence continues at coordinate 156,402 of NW_015165839.1, read as the reverse complement.
CCCACGTGATAATGAACAATGACCGTGATGCATGGCTGTGATTACAGAGGTGCAAAGACAGAACATGTCCTCAAGGTAGATTTTAAATGATGCATGACTTGCTCCTGAGCACTCTGGGGAAAGCAAGTAATCAAAGTAATTCAGTAGCAGTAGGAAAGAATACGAGTCCAGTAGCACCTTTAACTCCTTTACTCCTGCCAACCTAGCAGTTCGAAAGCAAGAAATTGCAAGTAGGTACCACTTCAGTGGGAAGGTAACAGCGTTCCGTGCGCCTCGGTGTTTAGTCATGCCGGCCACATGACCACGGAAATGTCTTCGGACAGCGCTGGCTCTTCGGCTTTGAAACGGAGATGAGCACCACCCCCTAGAGTCGGATTCGACTGGCTTTCGAGCAAGGGAACCTTT
>NW_015165839.1:136612-155426 GCF_001447785.1 Gekko japonicus | reverse complement strand
TCCTCACAGAGGAGGGAGAGCTTGTACCTGAATAAAACTTGGTCTTAAAAGGTGCCCCTGGACTTTTTTGGACCGGGGGCCCGGGGGGGGGGCTCTGCAACTTACCTGGCTGCTTCTTGCTCTGACTGAGGGCTGTTGGGAGCAGGGGGCGGGGCTTGTTGCATGTGCCCGCCCTCTGGGCTCTTTACTGTCGGAGCTCTGCTCCTGTGCGCTCATGCAGGAAATGACCCCTGCCTGTTCCACTGAGGAACAGAACCACTCTAACTGTCAGGAAGTTCTTCCTAACGTTTAGCGGAAAACTCTTCTGATTTAATTTCAACCCACTGGTTCTGGTCCGACCTTCTGGGGCAACAGAAAACAACTCCACACCATCCTCTATATGACAGCCCTTCAAGGACTTGAAGAGGGTGACCCTATCCGTCTCACAGAAGCTCATACTCTGCCACAAGTCTTGTTAGTCTTTCAGGGGCGACTGGACTCCAGCTACCCATCTTGAAAGTAATTCAGTGAACTGTTACTATGCACCAACAGTGGATACCTGGCACAATGCTATCAGGGGCGCATGGACAGACCCATTCACATGACACAGGAAGCTGCCTTCTACTGAATCAGACCATTCATCCATCAGGATCGATATTGGTTGGAGAGCCAGTTTGGTGTAGTGGTTAAGTGCGCGGACTCTAATCTGGCAGAACTGGGTTTGATTCCCCTCTCCTCCACTTGCAGCTGCTGGATGACCTTGGGCAAGCCGTAGTTCTGATAAGAGCTGTTCTTGAAAAAGAGCAGTTTCTGTCAAGAGCTCTCTCAGCCCCACCCACCTCACAGGGTGCCTGTTGTGGGGAGGGAGAGGGAAAGGAGTTTGTAAGCCGCTCAGAGACTCCTTTGGGTAGTGAAGGGCGGGGTATAAATCCATTCTATTCTTCTTCTCAGAACTATGGCTTGCCCAAGGTCATCCAGCAGGTGCAAGTGGAGGAGTGGGGAATCAAACCCGGTTCTCCCAGATTAGAGTCCACACACTTAGCCACTACACCACTACATCACTACACCACTACATTAAACCACTACACCCATGTCGGCGGACTGGGGAGCCAGTGGTACAGCACTGGGCAGATGCTCCAATGCTGCTTGACTGCTGCGGATGAGGTGGCTCCACCATGCTGAAGCCACAATCGGAGTGGGTAGTGAAGGGCGGGGTATAAATCCAATCTCCTCTTCTCTCTTCTTCTTCTATTGTTCACTCAGACTGACAGCAGCTCTCCAGGATCTCAGGCTGGGATCCTTCACATCACCTACTGCCCTGTTCTTTTACCTGGAGATGCCAGGGATCAAACCTGGGACCTTCCACGTGCCAAGCAGATGCTCTGCCACTGAGCCACGGCCCCCACCCACTCAAAAGAAGGCTCTTTCAACTGTGAACAAATCATCAACGTGATTCTGTCCGGGGCTTGAATTAAGAAGAGATAAGCAGAGTGAGTTCGACGTGGCACACTTCCTTTGCACAGATGGAAGTCCCCGGCAGGAATGTTTAGGAAGACGTGAAGGAGGTTTTCTCAAAGCTCCACAAAGTTTTAAAAGGTATAGAGGAGCTTCCGGGTTTCGGGGCACTGTAATGTGTCACTGGAGAAGACCCTGATGCTGGGAAAGATTGAAGGTCAAAGAAGACAGGGACGGCAAAGGATGAGATGGTTAGACAGTGTCATAGATGCAATGAACATGAAGTTGAGCAAACTTCAGAGGACGGCGGAAGACCAGAAGGCCTGGCGTGATCTGGTCCATGGGGTTGCGAAGAGTCGGACTCGACTGTGCAACTGAACAACAACAACAACAATGTGTTGTGGGAGGAAGCAGGAACATTGGACTCTGGGCACCTCCAGGAGGACGAGCCAAGAACGAAGACAGGCAGCTTGCTAGGCTGGAGTCAAGGCCGGGCAGACAGAGCAGTAATTAATCAATGTGGTCTCAGTGCTGCCATTAAACTAATGAAGCTAATTTATTGACAATGGTTTACGAAGGTTTAAGTCTCAGGATTTAATGGTTCTTCTGGAAGCCTTCCTAACTGGCCAAGCCTTGGAGCGGGAGGGGGAGTCTTCGGTTGGCCTTGGTTCATTCTCATTCCCAAAAGGGATGTTAAGTCATCAGCGTTCTACTGGCCTAAGGCCCTCTGTTTATACCCTTTTATGAGCAGGGATTCCCATTATTTCATTCATACAGATTCAGGTGGGTAGCTGTGTTGGTCTGAAGCAGCAGGGCAAAGTTCGAGTCCAGCGGCGCCTTTAAGACCAACAAAGTTGTATTCAAGGAATAAGCTTTCATGGGCACGCACGCTTCTTCAGATATGTTGAAATGGAAATTACCGATCCTTACATCTAGGCAGAGGGTAAGCAGCAAACTAGCATACAGCATAATAAAGCGAACCTAAACAGCATGATAAAAAGTAGAGACATCACCCTGCCAGCAAAAGTTCGCATGGTCAAAGCAATGGTATTCCCAGTAGTCATGTATGGCTGCGAGAGTTGGACTATAAGGAAGGCCGAGCGCCGAAGAATAGATTCTTTTGAACGATGGTGCTGGAGAAGACTCTTGAGAGTCCCTTGGACTGCAATAAGATCAAATCAGTCAATCCTAAAAGAAATCAACCCTGACTGTTCCCTGGAAGGCCAGAGACTGAAGCTGAAGCTCAAATACTTTGGCCACCAAATGAGAAGGGAGCACTCACTGGAGAAGACCCTGATGCTGGGAAAGATTGAAGGTCAAAGAAGACGGGGACGGCAAAGGATGAGATGGTTAGACAGTGTCATTGATGCAACGAACATGAAATTGAGCAAACTTCAGAGGACGGCGGAAGACCGGAAGGCCTGGCGGGATCTGGTCCATGGGGTCACGAAGAGTCGGACTCGACTGTGCGACTGAACAACAACAACATAATAATAATAATAAAGGTATTTAACAGAAGCAAGGACCAAACTGGAATAACAAGTTTGATTTGTATGGTCACAATTTGTTTCGGTTTAATTCCAGAGAAAAACATAGTGAAGGAAATAAATAAATCAAAATCAGAGATTGATGGGCGGATGTACCCTTCTTAATTGTGGAATGCATCTGCCCATCAGGGTCCACTTTTAATATATTTATTTCCTTCACTATGTTTCCCCCGGAATTAAACCCGAACAAATGGTGAACATATAAACTAAGATTGTTATTCCAGCTTGGTCCTTGCATCTGTTAATCCTTTATTATGGTGTATGCTAATTTGCTGCTTACCCTCTGCCTATTTGTATGGACTGGTACTTTCCCTTTCAGTGTATCGGATGAAATGTGCAGGCACATGAAAGCTTATAAATATAAAATATAAATCTAATAAATAAAATAAATGAAATATAAATATAAAACTTTGTTGGTCTTAAAGGTGCCACTGGACTCAAACTTTGTTCTGATTCATTCATTCATTCATTCATTCATTCATTCATTCATTCATGTCCCACAATTCCTTGTGGTTGAAGGCGGCTTACAAATAACAGTTCAAAGCATTTTCACTTGAGAGCAAAAATAAAATAGCAAACCACGAACCTCTCCACACCTGCACCCCTTGAAAGGTGCCTGCCAATTCAGACTCCTTCGAAAGCCCTGGTGAACAGGTGCACCTTGCAGCACCTTCGGAAGATCTTTAAGGAGGGGCCCCCTCTCACCTCTTCAGGAAGCCCATTCCACAGAGCCAGAGCCATGATGGGAAAGGCCCAGGTTCTGGCTGATGCCAGACGGGCCCCTCTAAGTGGTAGGATAGCTAACAGGGGGCTGCCTGGTGACTGTAGGTAGTGCCCAAAAACATATGGAAGGAGACAGAAGAGATTGGATTTATACCCCACCCTTCACTACCCAAAGGTGTCTCAGAGCGGCTTACAAATGCCTTTCCCTTCCCCTCCCCACAACAGATACCCTGTGAGGTGGGTGGGGCTGAGATAGCTCTAACAGAAACTGCTCTTTTGCAAGAACAGCTCTTATCAGAGCTACGGCTTGCCCAAGGCCATCCAGCCAGGTGCAAGTGGAGGACTGGGGAATCAAACCTGGTTCTCCCAGATTAGAGTCCGCGCACTTAACCACGACACCAAACTGGGAAAGGGGGAAAGGGAAAAGAAAGTGTGTGTGTGTGTGTGTGTGTGTGTGTGTGTGTATTTTAACATTCTGCGTGCAAATCTTCTCATAAAAGCTTCTCAGCTATTATAACCATCTTTCTTGTCATTCTTCATTTAATCTTTGTTTCTCAGTATTTGTGTTTTAACCAGTCATAAAACACCCTCCATGGCCCCATTAATCCTTCTTCCATTTCTCCTTTTAATATATTTGTCCATCTGTCCATTTCAGCACATTCCATAATCTTCGTTATCAACTCATAAAGCTTTGGGATTGTTGATGTCCCCCGATGCCGTCGCAAATAAAATTCTGGCTGCCATTACAACATGGCAAATAAAGTATCTGTGCTTCTTATCTAAGTCATCTGGTATACAGTTGAACGGGAATATCTCCGAGACAGTCCTTCAGATATTCTGGATGCCACCAAAGTTTGAAATTACCAAAGTTTGGAGGATGAACATCGGCTGCTCACAACTCTCGCCTGCAATCAGAGGTGAGCACCTTAGCCCTGGTTTCTCTTCTCTAGCTTGGAGTGAAATGCAAGCCAAGTGAGAATCCCTCCCAGTCCCTGGTGCCTCCTTTTTCTTTTTCTTTTTTCCCTGGGATCAGGGGTCATTTCCTGCAGGAGCGCACAGGAGCGGAGCTCCAGCAGTAAAGAGCCCAGGGGGCGGGCACATGCAGCAAGCCCCACCCCCTGCTCCCAGAAGCCCTCAGTCAGAGGAAGAAGCAGCCAGGTAAGTTGCAGAGCCCCCCCAGCCCCCCAGTCCCAAACAGTCCAGTGGCACCTTTAAGACCAAGTTTTATTCAGGTACGAGCTCTCCCTCCTCTGCGAGGGCAGATCTGCACGTTCCCCCCTCCCAATAGCTAGGAATCCAGAACAGTCCAGTGGAGCCTGAGCGGTGGGTGTTGCCTTCTGACACTCTTCCAGTGATGTCAGGGGGAGTGGCATATGCAAAATAAGTTATGCTAATGAGCTCCTGCACCTCTTTTTCTACGAAATGACCCCTGCCTGGGATGTTAGCAAGAAGAACTACGGGCTTCTGGATGCTTCTGAGGAAGGAAGCTAAAATGTGGGGACAGCAGTGTCCTGGCTGTCAGACATCTGGGAACAAACATGGGACTTCCTTATCCTGAATCAGACCACCGGTCCATCAAAGTCATTCTTGTCTGTTCAGACTGGCAGCGGCTCTCCAGGGTCTCAGGAGGAGGTCTTTCACATCACCTAAATTTTTAGCAGGCATTTTATCTGGTCTTAGTGCTTACCCAGTTGAGGATAAAAAATTCATTTTTGTTATCTGTCACTGATGCATAAGTCTCTTATAAAGTTTCATTACTTGCCCTTGCTGCAAAGAATATGCATTCCAAGGTGGCAACGGGAAGGGGCATTATCCAGGCTACTGCATTAAATTAGTCATATTTTGTTATTGATTTCTGGTACTTTGGTATATTCTGATATTAACCTATAGTTTGCTCACTAATTTGTATTTTGTAATCTTGTAATGGCCAATGGCTAATTACAATAAGCAAAACTGAAACATCACCTACTGCCTTGTCCTTTTAACTGGAGATGCCGGGGATTGAACCTGGGACCTTCTGCATGCTGAGCGGATGCTTTATCACTGAGCCACAGCCCGTCCAACTGCTCCTCTTCAAAACACTTTACAGAATATGGGGTGGCTGGAATGTAGCAGGCAATGCTATGGAATGTAGTACGTGGAATCTGTTTGCCGTGTACATTATCTTGGTCCCACTGCATTGTTTTATACTTATGTAATCCCATTTTCTGCATTGTTTAACATGTCATGGCTAATACTTATGCTTTGTTTTTGTTTTAATTCCTGTTGTCTTACTCCTATTGTTATTTAAACAATTTATTAGCCCTCCTTCCAGTTTGTGGAACTGAAGGATGCTTATAATGTAAATAAAACAATGATATTAAAAAAAACACCTAGAAGACCACAATTTACAAATTTCTTATTAGATGTGCTATTGATTTCGTTGATTTGCAGTGTGCCATTCATGTTGAGTGTCAATGAGAAGGACAGAATATAAATAACACACACACACACACACACAGACACACACACACACACACATATAATAGAATAAAAGAGAATAAATTTTAATCTATGGAAATCTGTTAAACATCTTTATTGTGGTGTATGCTAATTTGCTAATGGAAATCTGCCACTGAGGTGAGCATTCTTCAGGGCCATTGACCACACTGACATGATGTATGTTTCACAGAACTATTCACATATTACAAAGACTCAGTTGGATCCAGAATAAAATTTCCACTGGCACAGTGGACCTTTTCTAATTCCACCTTCCGACTGCAGCCCATTGATCCCCACTAGCTGGTCCTGAGAGATAGGGAACGTGGAGTAGGTACATGAAGGAATGTCAAAACATATACAGGGCTCTTTTTGTAGCAGGAACTCATTTGCATATTAGGCGACACACCCCTAATGTAGCCAATCCTCCAAGAGCTTATGGTAGGCCCTGTAAGAAGAGCTCTGTTAGCTCATGGAAGATTGGCTACATCAGGGATGTGTCGCCTAATATGCAATGGAGTTCCTGCTACAAAAAGACCCCTGACTGAGAAGCCATGTTGGATCAGGCCAATGGCCCATCCAGTCCAACACTCTGTGTCACACAGTGTTCAAAACCCAGGTGCCATCAGGAGGTCCACCAATGGAGCCAGAACTCCAGAAACTCTGCAGTGGGGAATCAGTGGACATTGCCAGTTTAGTCTGGATCTAACTGATTTGTAAACTGTTTTCCCCCAGTGGTATCTTAAGAATGGCAGCAGAAGCGAGCAATTTCCAGACACCAGATTGGGTCTGAATGATCTTTGGCATCTAATGAAAGGAGCTTTGACTGTCAAAAAAAAGCCCTCATCTTGTTGATCTTGGAGGTGCTGCTGGGCTTGAATCTAGCCTTTTCTTTGTTTGGGAATCATCGCCTCCAGCACCATGGATAGCTCCTAGTGCAGTCAGCGTTCATATTGTTTGGTAGGCTTTGGTTCTGTCCATTATTGGCACTGTTGCGACACATAGGTCCTTTCCGCACTTGCATCTCATCCCTCGTTTTATCAGAGTTCAACCCGTGACACAATACCTTGCATTTATCCCTGGTTATAACAGCATCTGTTTATCCCGGGACAAGTGTGGGGCGAAACCGGGGTGACCTCAGTGTGATGTGGAAACAAAAAATACCCCGAGATAATTACAGGGGAGAATTCACATGTAGTGTAGACTGTAAGATCAGGGACAGGGTTGAACCAGAATTTAAGGTCTAGTGTGGAAAGGATCACAGAGAGGAATCCCTCCCTCCCTTCCTTCCTTCCTTCCTTCCTTCCTTCCTTCCTTTTTTTCCCTCCCTCCCCCCTCCCCTCCCCTCCCCTGAAGCAAGAATTCACATCAGCAGTATTTCCTACACTCATTTTCTACACCCAGATTGGGGGGGAGGAAATATTGTGCCTATACAACGGTGTGCACAAGCAAACAGAACGTGTGGGTAGTATCAGGCACTATGACCGGTAGGTAATCCCCAAAACCATGAACCAAAGTAACAACAAAGGTATCTTATATGTCCTCTTCCTACTGCTTCACCTAAGGCAACAGACCTGAGTGGCTCATACTGTAGATCCTAATCCACTGAAATCTGGCCTCCATTTAACTGATGATTCATATAAAGTTTTCAGAGGGAGAAGTAAACTCTGCCCGAGGTTGACAGTCCTGGGAAATCTCCAGATCAACAAAGACTGCAGAAGCTCCATTGACTCTGCCTGGGTCACTAGGAGGATGAATTGGTCTCCTGGTGTCAATATTATGATAACAAGGAGCAATTAATTAGTCAATTACTATTGACCACTTGGGGAGGGACTCTTTCATAAGTGTCTGTTAATAGTCACCAGCTTTGTCTCTGATCTGCCCCTGATTTGGTCAATAACTCTTGCAAGCACCTGAATGTGTGCCTAGTTGGGCACGCTTTGGAATATTAAAATCGTAGTAGTCCTTCCCACCTCAACCCCCTGCTCCAGTCAAAGATCAAGACCCAATCTGTTTAGTGCTGTATAAACAAACTAAAGACTAGCTTGAATATTCAATAGCATTATAGTACAGCTTTTCCTGAGCTGTGCTTCCTCAGGCTGCAGATGGGGAGAAGCATCTCTGAATGCTTGTCCATGGAGCAGGGGATATACTTTCTCTGCATGTAGAAAGCTAGCATCCTAGGGTCAAGGATTCAGCCTTACTTTCCCCAGATATACTTTTATCCCCTATAGGCAGAGAGATTTTAGGTCCATAGAGGAGGGAACATTCAGAAGTGTCCTCTCCCTTCTGCAGCCCCCAAAGGTACAATCCAGATAAAGGATTTGCAGTTTGATCCTATGGAACCTTTAAACTGGCCATAAAGTACCACTAGTCTTTGTTGCAACCAACATATATCTATACTAAAGAGGCAGTTTGGTGTAGTGGTTAAGAGTGGCGGACTCTAATCTGAAGAACTGGGATTGATTCCCCACTCCTCCACATGAAGCCAGCTGGGAGACTTTGGGTCAGTCACAAGTTCTCTCAGAGTTGTTCTCTCAAGAGCAGTTCTCTCAGAGCTCTCTCAGCCCCACCTACCTCACGGGGTATCTGTTGTAGGGAGAGGAAGGGAAGGAGATTGTAAACTACCCTGAGACTTCGAGTGAAGGGCAGGGTATAAATTCAATCTCCTCCTCCTCCTCCTCCTCCTTCTGGCTGTGTGCTTTAGTAGATTAACAGCCCATTTCTGGGCTTATTTATTCCAGGTAAGACTTGTGGTGCCCTGACCTGGACAGGCCAGGATAGCCCGATCTCCTTAGATCTTGGATGCTAAGCAGGGTCATTCCTGGTTAGTTTTTGGAAGAAGAAGAAGAAGAAGACGAGATTGGATTTATACCCCGCCCTTCACTACCCAAAGGAGTCTCAGAGCGGCTTACAAACTCCTTTCCCTTCCCCTCCCCACAACAGGCACCCTGTGAGGTAGATGGGGCTGAGAGAGCTCTGAGAAAAACTGCTCTTTTTCAGGAACAGCTCTGACAGAACTTTGGCTTGCCCAAGGTCATCCAGCAGGCGCAAGTGGAGGAGTGGGGAATCAAACCCAGTTCTCCCAGATTAGAGTCCACCTGCACTTAACCAGGATGCCAAACTGGGTCTCAAAGCAGGGTGAGGAGGAGGAGGAGGAGATTGGATTTATAGCCCGCCCTTCACTACCCAAAGGAGTCTCAGAGCGGCTTACAAACTCCTTTCCCTTCCCCTCCCCACAACAGACACCCTGTGAGGTAGGTGGGGCTGAGAGCAATGTTCCCTCTAAGCTGTGGAGTCTTGTGAGCAAAAATTCTACTCTGTGAGCTACTGACATTAAAGTTGTGTGCGAGCGATTTGGCTACTACATAAATTAGTTCGCTCTGGAGCCATCCTTCCTGAGTGAAGACAAAAATGTGTGAGCTGGAGGCTAAAACACTGTGAGCTCACTCACATTAACTCAGCTTAGAGGGAACACTAGCTGAGAGAGCTCTGACAGAGACTGCTCTTTTTCAAGGACAGCTTTTGTCAGAACTATGTAGAAACAACAGAGAGATCACAGGAAGATGCAGACAATGAAGAAAACAGCCGTGATGTAGTATTATGAAAATATATATTTAAAGCTGCTATTTTGCAGTGAGTGGTATTTCTTCAACAGGTGATCAAGATGTACGCACACACACAACAGAATTTGTATATATTCCCATTTCACATGACCGCTTTATCTCAGTGTGCTGCATGAATAACATTAGTTTACATGTCAATAATACTCATCTGTGAACTTAACACTCAACATTCTTCCCACTTCAATGAAACAAATTCTTAATTCTTAACATGCTCATAGAGTGCTGCAATTTGGATGGCATTCTCCACCGCCAAGACTTGTGGCAATTCAAAAGGGCTTACTCGTGTGTCAGTGGGCACAGGTTGTAGAAGTTAGTGCATTGAACTCAGTGCATTGGCATGCATAAGCTCAAACTGCAAAGATTTGCCCAGCGGATGCTATAATAAGGACATGTCTAAGTACAGAAAGAGTTCACACTTGCAGTTCACACTTGATAACTGCCAATGGAATGTTTGAGCGACTCCGTTGACAAAATATTATGTGTGAGGGAATGTGAGGTTTGCTGGATCTGCAATGGCTCATTCATACATGCAAATCTCCCCCTTGGTGTGGCAGTCCCATGGGTGTCGGCCTGCCCTAGGTCATTCTTGCTCGCAGGGCTCTTTTTGTAGAAAAAGCCCAGCAGGAACTCATTAGCATAACAGACCACACCCACCAGCAGGAACTCATTAGCATATTAGGCCACACCCCAACCAGCAAAGCTCATTAGCACATTAGGCCGCACCCCCGTGTTACCAGAAGTGTGATCATCCAGCCACACTCACCTTTCCCTTCTTATTCTGTTTACCTTGTTTGTTGTCAAAACCCAGGGCTTTTTTTGTAGCAGGAACCCCTTAGCATGTTAGGCCCCACACCCCTGATGTAGCCAATCCGAATGAGTTCCTGCTGTTGGGTGTGGCCTATTATGCTAATGAGTTCCTGCTGGGCGTGGCCAACTCGGGAGCCAGCCGGAACTCTGTTCCTGTGCGTTCCTGCCCCAAAATAGCCCTGCTTGCCACGCCACACCACCTTCGCCAGTGCACAGAATTGCTTGAAATTCCCTTTCCTTATCCCTTTTTTAAACCATAGCCCCCCCCCCCCACACACACACACTCTGGGCAACTCTAACTGCAGCCGGCATTCTGGGTTTGCCAAACGGAGATATTTATTGCAGCGCTGTCCGCTGTAAATCATGTACATTTAATCATATAATACTTTGGCTAGAGGCCAGGCTGCAGGCTAATCAGCCAGCTGTCCCAAAAGGCAGTAAACCAGGACAGGACTCAGAGACCACACAGGAAGGCCAGATGGGGACCCGGAATGGTGGGGTTCATACTGGGCACCCCGATGTTCTGACACTAGCTCCCTGTGCCCCTGGGGCTGCTGATCAGGAGAGGGAACTGGAGGCAATTTGAACTGGGACGCAACCAGGAGGGGTTCAGGCTTAGGTGGAGAGTACTTGCTTGGCATGCAAAAGGTCCCAGGACTGCAACAGCAGCTAGATGGTGAACCTTCTGATGGCACCTGGTATTTTTGGCCACTGTGTGACAGAGTTTTGGACTGAATGGGCCATCGGCCTGATCCAACATTGGCTTCTCTTCTGTTCTTAGATGGACGATCGGGAGGGGTTGTGGCCCAGTGGTGGAGCATATGTCTTGCATGCCGACAACTCCAGGTTCAATTTCCAGCATCTTTAGCTTGTAGGTATTGAGAAAGACCTTTCTCTGCCTTATATCCAGGTGCGCTGCTGCCAGATAGAGCAAGCTAGACAGATGGACCAGTGGTCTGGTTCTCATGCATCTTTGTATGGACATATATTTCAAGATCTCCATAGACTAAAGAATCAGGTGACACCAGATAGAAAATCCAGCCATATACAAGACTTCCAGATTTGGAAAGGAGGAGCCATGGCTGATTGGCAGAGTCCATGATTTACATAGAAGCACAGAAATCTAGAGCCGGAGGGCCCCTCAAGGGCCATCTAGTCCAACCTCCTTCACCGTGCAGGAACTTCACAGCTCATCCCGTGGAGACTTGGGGGAAAAAAAACCTTTTAGCGACGGGACATGGGCAGGCGCCGGATGCCACAACCTACCACCGCTTCCCAGATGTGGCGCTGTGATTGCACCCGGAAAATCCGCCTATCTTCCGTCTCTGTAGCATGGCTAATGCTCCGTGTGACTGCAGCCCGTGAACGGGGAGCAGCAGTATGGATTGGGTCTGTCACACTAGGAAGGAGGGAGTGGCCTCTTCTCCCTAAGCAGTTTCCTTGAGCAGAAAAATGCCCTCTGCCCAGGCTGCACTTAGTCCCAGTGAGGAAAAAGACAGGCATAATATGGGTATCTGTCTTTTTTCACTTCTGCTATAGATTTGTATTTGAGATGCTGCTACCTTAAATCTTCCCTTTTTTCTTTTATGAGAGCCAGTTTGGTGCAGTGGTTAGGAGTGTGGACTCTGATCTGAGAGAACCAGGTTTGATTCCCCACTCCTCCACATGCCGCTGCTGGGTGACCTTGGGCAAGCCCCAGTTCTCTCAGAGCTGTTCTCTCAAGAACAGTTCTTAGGCAGAGCCAGGGGTCATTTCGTAGAAAAAGAGGTGCAGGAGCACATTAGCATAACTCATTAGCATAACTCATTTGCATATGCCGCACCCCCTGGCCGGAAGTGTGTCAGAAAGCAACACCCACCACTCAGGCTCCACTGGACTGTTTTGGATTGCTAGCTATTGCAGGGGGGGGGGACGTGCAAATCTGTCCTCACAGAGGAAGGAGAGCTTGTACCTGAATAAAACTTGGACGTAAAGGTGCCATTGGACTGTTTTGGACTGGGGGGCCGGGGGGAGCTCTGCAACTGACCTGGCTGCTTCTTGCTCTGACTGAGGGCTGTTGGGAGCAGGGGGTGGGGCTTGTTGCATGTGCCCACCCCCTGGGCTCTTTACTGCCGGAGCTCTGCTCCTGTGCGCTCCTGCAGGAAATGACCCCTGGTCAGAGCTCTCTCAGCCCCACTTACTTCACAGGGTATCTGTTATGGGGAGAGGAAGGAAGGAGATTGTAAGCTGCTCTGAGACTCCAAGTGAAGGGCAGGGTATAAATCCAATCTGCTCCTCCTCCTCCTCCTCTTCTGCTTCTTCTGATGCTGCTTCTTCCTAATGCAGAAAGTCCTCCGTTCAGTCCTTAGCATCTCTATGAATATCTCAGGTAGCAGGTGTTGTGAGGGATTGAAGACTCTGGAGAGCAGCTGCCTGTCAGAGAACACTGAGCTAGACAGACACAATGATGTGACAGTGTTAAACAGCATCAGACAGCCATCTAATCTCCATATGTTGCACTCAGCCTGTAGCAAAGGAAGCCACCAGGTACTCCATCTGAGCTACCAGCCTACCAACCTTTGATTGCCCAATTGACCTTTGGTGCTACCAGACATCCATTCCTCCTACGTCTTGGCCTCAGAATAAAGATTCAGTATTAAAAAAAAAAAAAACCACAACTTTTTGCTAATCCATAAAGCATCACACTACAGTTGTCGGTCCTTGTCCACTAGCCACAGAGATCTATCAGTCCCCATCTTCCAGCTTTCACATATTTCCATGCATTCTGATTCTTCCAAACTGTCTTCATTAAAGATGCAGGCCTAAATGCAAACTGCCATTGCAGAGGCCAATAGCCTTGTGACTGGGGCGAAAGAGAGCCGTTTTGACAGTAAATATGCAGATCGTAATGTCTGTTGCTTTCGGCTCAGCAATTCCTCTTGGGTCTGAGTTTGTGATCTCTGTCAGGAGCTCCATATTCTGGCATAATGAGAATAATATTTCCTACAGACTGACAGATTTCAAGGTTGAAAGGGACCACGGTGAACCTCTGGCTTGAACTCTTGTATAATTTAGCTGTAGCGTTTCGCTTGGCAATTTCTGCTCTGCCACGGGAGGAATTATTTTTTCCCCAATGATGCTAAGTGAGGCCTATCAACTCCCCGCTCCTTTCAGCTTGCCATTTTCTTCCTTAACTTGGCAGAAGATTTATCGGACAACGTGAGTTTTATTTTGTGTAGCATCTTTCACAGCGGCTCTATCCCCGGAATACGTTGGCGAACCAAATAAAAACCAGACAGCACAAGGCATAAATTTTGAGAAAGTAGTGGCTTCAAGACTTTGGATAGTGAATAAATGGAAGCGTTCGGTCATAAGGCTGGGAAATGGGGGGAAGAAAAATTTCTTGGCCGAAAGGATACATTTAACTTTTAGGAAGAGATGTGAAGTGAGGGGATGAAATGATGAAGCACAGGTGGATTGAGAGCCGGCCATGGAGAAGAAATAGGAATTTGAGACAGAAGGTAGTGAAGACCTTGGCACTGGAGGTGATTAGGCTCGAATAGAAGTATCCACCCAACTGCATAGGTCGAGAGCAGAAATGAACATTTATCTTAAAAAACAACAACAACAACCAGGTGCTCCTCTGGCCCAAAATTCCTTACAGCACAACCATTAAGAACCTAAGAAGAGCCCTGCTGGATCAGACCAGTGGTCCAGCTAGTCCATCATCCTGTCTCACACAGTGGCCAACCAGTTACTATGGAGGGCCAGCAACAGGGCATCGAGGCCGAGGCCTTCCCATGATAAGAACACAAGAAAAGCCCTGCTGGATCAGACCAGTGGTCCCTCTAGTCCAGCATCCTGTCTCACACAGTGGCCGACCAGTTCCTCTGGAGGGCCAACAGCAGGGCAGAGAGGCCGAGGGCTTCTGATAAGAACACAAGAAGAGCCCTGCTGGATCAGACCAATGGTCCATCTAGTCCATCATCCTGTCTCACACGGTGGCCAACTAGTTCCTCTGGAGGTCCAGCAACAGGGCATGGAGGCCGAGGGTTTCTCCTGATAAGAACACAAGAAGAACCCTGTTGGATCAGACCAGTGGTCCATCTAGTCCATCATCCTGTCTCACACGGTGGCCAACCTGTTCCTCTGAAGGTCCAACTAAAGGGCATGGAGGCCAAGTCCTTCCCCTGGCTCTTGGCTCTGGGACTCAGAGGCTGATTGCCTCTGATTGTGGAGATTTTGCATTCTGGACTACAGATACACTGGATTGCACTAATGGTGGAATGTTATTTTTAAAAAGAGGCAGAGTAGATTCTGGGACTGTCTGCTCTGGTCTCAGATAAGTCCTATGAAAGTCTGGAGTTGCTGCTATTCACATGAGACATAAACTCTGTTCCACTTGCGCTCTTGTTCCTAAAGCTTAGTTGCTGTGGGAACTTCCTGGCAACATTACTCTACAGCTTAGCCATATTCGGCTTTGTTTAACTTACATGCATCTGTGGAATTCATCTATATCTTTCTGATTGAGAACTACAGTTCCAGCAACGCGTATTCTACAGTATGTTTTTTTTTTTTAATGGACCTGTACAGAAATGGGCAATGACTTACACAATATGCCTTGGCTTCCAATTTCTGGGACTCCAATGTACTAACCATTTTTTTATACCTGCTCTGCTAACCACCGTCTTTTCGAAATTGGCTTTTGAACGCGTTTGTGTGTTTAACGATGCCAGTGTCTATAATTCTGAGACTCATCTCTATTAATATCTATTTTTACAGAGCACAGACCTCCCCCTGCCCCCGATGAAGCACAGAGAAAATGTGCAGGGATCATCACGGCTGATAAATTATTTTTTTTTCCCACTGCCATAATTCTTAGCATTTTCATACACCCATTAAAATCTACGCAACTTAATGACATCTGTGGTTCCATCACATAAAAACGGTCTAAAAATGGGGCAGAGCTGGCGTAAAGGAAGCCGAAGAACCGTCCGCTGCAAGGAGAACGAGGCAAACCAAGATGATGAGAATGGACGGGATCCAAAAAGAAGTTGGAATAGCTGTACCAGCTCACCCCTGAACTGGGCAGTCAGGGATGGGCCGGGCCAAGCCACCTAAGCAGTTGCCTGGGGCAACATGAGAAGTGTACAGATGCTGTTCAGGGGGCTTGTCTAACTCCTGCCAGTGCACAAAGCAATGGATACCACCTTTTTTTGGGGGGGACGGTGGCTCAGTGGCAGAACATCTGCTTGGCATGCAGAAGGTCCCAGGTTCAATCCCCGGCATCTCCAGTTATAACAGAGGTGTCAAACTCATTTGTTAGGAGGGCCAGATCTGACATAAATGTCACTGTCTTGGGCCGGGCCATGTGTGCCATTAATGCCAGGTCCCCGACATATAAACTGTATAGAGGACAGCAGCTGGTAAATTCCGAGTTGGTGTGTCCTCACTGCAAGGCCGCATGGGTTGGGAGGGAGGTGCAAAGGAGAAGAAGAGGAGGAGGAGGAGGAGGAGGAGGAGGAGATAGGATTTATACCCTGCCCTTCACTACCCAAAGGTGTCTCAGAGCAGCTTACAAACTCCTTTCCCTTCCCCTCCCCACAACAGACACCCTGTGAGGTGGGTGGGGCTGAGAGAGCTCTTGACAGAAACTGCTCTTTTTCAAGGACAGCTCTTATCAGAACTATGGCTTGCCCAAGGTCATCCAGCCAGCTGCAAGTGCAGGAGTGGGAAATCAAACCCAGTTCTCCCAGATTAGAGTCCGCGCACTTAGCCACTACACCACTACATCACTACGCCAAACCACTACACCCATGTGGGCAGACTGGAGAGCCAGTGGTACAGCACTGGGCAGATGCTCCAATGCTGCTTGACTGCTGCGGATGAGGTGGCTCCACCATGCTGAAGCCACAATCGGAGTGGCTCCACCCACTCCCCCCGAGCAGTCTCCTGTTCCCTCCCTTGCACTAGTTGCTCACGGGCCACATAAGAGCTCTGGACGGGCCGATTCTGGGCCCCGGGCCTTATGTTTGACACCCCTGCGTTAAGAGGACCAGATGATGTGAAAGACCTCTGCCTGAGACCCTGAAGAGCCACTGCCAGTCTGAGTAGACAAGACTGACCTTGATAAACCAAGCATCTGATCCGGTATAAGGCAGCTTCAAGTGTTGAAGTGGATCTATGGCACCCCTGCCTGGGTCTGGGTTGAGTTCTTGTGGTGTTTCGATAGTAGCTTTACTTGCACCTGGCCACCGTTGTCACAGAAGGAAGCAACAGCCTATTTGGCTTAGGGCAACCAGATGTCTTGAGCTAGTCCTGCCTGGAACGCCCTCAAAACAGATTAGCAATGGACTCAGCACAAACCAAAGATAGAATTTCTCGCCACAGTACATGAGAAACGTATGGAATCCGTTACTTCAGGATAGGCCGCCTAGTTGTGGTTAACAGGTTAACAGGAGAAACTCTGTCTTTGGTTTGTGCTGAGTCCATTCCTAATCTGTTTTGAGGGCGTCCCCAGCAGGACTAGCTCAAGACATTTGGTTGCCCTGAGCAAAATCTGAGATGCTTTTAACAGAAAATCAGGGATTGCTAGCTATTGGGGGGGGGGAGAACATGCAGATCTGCCCTCGCAGAGGAGGGAGAGCTTGTACCAGAATAAAACTTGGTCCTAAAGGTGCCACTAGACTGTTTTGGGTCAGGGGGCCGGGGGGGCTCTGCAACTTACCTGGCTGCTTCTTGCTCTGACTGAGGGCTGCTGGGAGCAGGGGATGGGGCTTGTTGCATGTGCTCGCCCCCTGGGCTCTTTACTGCCGGAGCTCCGCTCCTGTGCGCTCCTGCAGGAAATGACCCCTGGGCCTAGTTGTGGTTAACAGGTTAAGAGGAGAAACTCTGTCTTTGGTTCGTGCTGAGTCCGTTGCTAATCTGTTTTGAGGGCGTCCCCGGCAGGACTAGCTCAAGACATTTGGTTGCCCTGAGCAAAATCTGAGATGCTTTTAACAGAGAATCAGGCAAAACTATGGAGGGTAGACCTATCAACTGCTGTTAACCCATAGCATGAAAGGGAATGTCCAGGTTTTCAGGCAGTATGTCATCCAATACCAGTTGGGGAGTGGGGGTAAGTGGGGCAGGACTGATGGTGGAAAGTGCCGTCAAGTCATAGTTGACTTATGGCAACCACTCATGGTGTCTTCAGGGCAAGAGTCATTCAGAGGTGGTTCGCCTGCCTCTGGGTAGGGACCCTGGACTTCCATAGGCACTTGTGGAATGGTAGGATCCACCTCAGTCTCCTTCCCCCGCTTTCTCTTGGGTGAGTGCAGTCAAGTTGCAGTCAACTAATGGCAACCCTGTAGAGCTCTTTCAAGGCAAGAGGCGAACAGAGGTGGCTTACCATTGCCTGCCTCTGTGGAGCAATGCTAGACTTCACTGCTGGTCTCCCATCCAATTATTAATCAAGGCCAACCGTACTTATCTTCTGAGATCTGACAAGATAGGGTTAACCTGGGCCATCCAGGTCCGGGAACAAATGAGCAGAGGTGGTCTACCATTGCCCGCTTCTGCAGAGTGACCCTGCAGTTCCTTGGTGGTCTCCCATCCAGATATTGACCCAGCTTAGCTTCCAATGTCTGATGAGATGGGGCTAGCCTGGGCTATCCAGGCAGGGCAGGATTAGTGCCTGGTGTGGTTAAGTGCGTGGACTAATCTGGGAGAACCGGGCTTGATTCCTCACTCATAAGAACATAAGAGATGCCAGTGTTGGATCAGGCCAAAGGCCCATCCAGTCCAACACTCTGTATCACACAGTGGCCAGAAATACCAGTGCCATCAGGAGGTCCACCAGTGGGGCCAGGACATTAGAAGCCATCCCACTGTTGACCCCCCCAAGCACCAAGATGACAGAGCATCACTTGCCCCAGAGTCCCTATCTATACCTTGTGGCTAATAGCCACTGATGGACCTCTGCTCCATATGCTTATCTAATTCCCTTTTGAAGCCGTCCATGCTTGTAGCCACCACCACTTCCTGTGGCAGTGAATTCCAAGTGTTAATCACTCTTTGGGTGAAGAAGGACGTCCTTTTATCCGTGTAACCCAACCGCTCAGCAATTTCACTAAGTGCCCACGAGTTCTTGTATTGTGAGAAAGGGAGAAAAGTACCTCTTTCTCTACCTGCTCTATCCCATGCATAATCTTATAAACCTAACCATGTCACCCCTCAGTC
>NW_015165839.1:132876-136343 GCF_001447785.1 Gekko japonicus | reverse complement strand
CTCCTCCTCCTCCTCCTCCTTCTTCTCCTTCTTCTCCCGCTCAGGGCTTCTTGGGAACACTTGGCCGGAAACAGAGGAAATGTTGTTATGAGACAGCTGGAAGTCTTCTCTTGTCTCCATGATTCTCTGCAGTCGGAATCTTTCTGATGTTCTGCTATGATTCTAGTCTTACAGAGCAACCTGGACATGCGTTGAACATGAGAGCTGTCTTTGTGAGCTGCCAGTGTCGCTTTCTTCCCCAGCCCTGGTGCATGCTGGGTGATAATTTTCTTTGGTGGCGGAGGAATGACATCATACTAAGAAATATACCAATAATCTCCAAAGCCGGCTTTCTAAATTACAGAGGGTGGAGCAGCAGCAGCTGTAATTAACTCGACTTATCTCCAAGTAGGTCCCCTCCCCCCCCCAAGCAGAAAATAACTACAGTGAAAGTGTTGAAATGACCAACAGTTCTCCGGGAGAGAGGAAAAAAAGAAACCAAAATACAGCTGGTTCTGCTCAATTATTCCTGGTAGGTGGCCATGCAAATGTGCCCCCCCGCTGTCAGACTTTGTTTACTGTAACTCTGAGATCTTGCATTTATCTGTGATCAACTCAAATATTTTCATTTCAACCTGCTCAAGAGCAATAAGGGGCCTTGCTTTCAGCCACAGCCTGCAGTTCCTTGATATCCAGGCAGTCTTGCTCTTTCTCGCGCTCCGTTTTAATTAGGAATTTTAATTGCATTCTAATTAGGATTCTAATTATTCTCAACTTTTACTACATATTCCTAACCCGTCACAAATGCATAAGACAATGTGCTAATCGACATGTACGTTTCAGCGACTACAGAAAAAATGGTGTGTGTGGTTTATAATTCCGGGGGGAAATGCACAAACACTTGAAAACAAAGGCCCTTGTTTTGGGATCAGGCGAGTTGACATTTCCGTAGCTTTTACCCCATTTCACTTATGGCTGTGGCATATTGTGCCCCCTATCCATTTCTAGCTGACCAGGAAGGTGGGGAGTGTCTTCTGTAGTTGCTAGGCAACCCCAAATTGCTTCTCAAACCTTCCTGCAGAACAGTCGAAATCAGTCCGAATTTGAATTGGGACCTTCCGGCCTTCCCTGTTAACGGTTCAACTACGTGTGATGGTTATTGTAAATGATTTGGAAATGCAGCCCTGGGATTGAACACATGGACACATGAATCCTTATACTGAATCTGACCATTGGTCCATCGAGGTCAGCGTTGGCAAAGGCTCTCCAGGGTCTCTGGCTGGGGCCTTCTGCATCACCTACAAACAGAGCCTCTGAACTGGAGATGCCAGAAATTGAACCTGAAACCTTCTGAATGCCAAGCAGTTACTCTACTACTGAGCCATGTGTCCTTCCCCAAGGGGAGAAAGGGAGACTTTAACTCATTCTTCCTCTGCTATTTTCCCACTGGGGAAAGCTAGCCCTCAACCCGCTTTATTCTTGTCAGGGAAAACGTATGTACATAAGAACATAAGAGAAGCCCATGTTGGATCAGGCCAATGGCCCCTCCAGTCCAACACTCTCTCACACAGTGGCCAAAAATACCAGGTGCCATCAGAAGGTCCACCACTGGGGCCAGGACATTAGAAGCCCTCCTACTGTTGCCCCCCCCAAGCACCAAGAATACAGAGCATCACTTGCCCCAGACTGAGTGTTCTTATAAGAACATAAGAGAAGCCAGTGTTGGATCAGGCCAATGGCCCCTCCAGTCCAACACTCTGTCACACAGTGGCCAAAAAGACCAGGTGTCATCAGGAGGTCCAGCAGTGGGGCCAGGACACTAGAGGCCCTCCCACTGTTGCCCCCCCAAGCACCAAGAATACAGAGCATCACTTACCCCAGACTGAGAGTTCTTATAAGAACATAAGAGAAGCCAATGGTGGATCAGGCCAATGGCCCCTCCAGTCCAACACTCTATCACACAGTGGCCAAAAGTACCAGGTGCCATCAGGAGGTCCAGCAGTGGGGCCAGGACACTAGAAGCCCTCCCACTGTTGACCCCCCAAGCACCAGGAATACAGAGCATCACTTGCCCCAGCCTGAGAGTTCCTATCTACCTTGTGGCTAAGAGCCACTGATGGACCTCTGCTCCATATGCTTATCTAATTCCCTCTTGAAGCCGTCCATGCTTGCAGCCGCCGCCACCTCCTGTGGCAGGGAATTTCGTGTGTTAATCACTCTTTGGGTGAAGAAGGACTTCCTTTTTATCCATTCTAATCGGACTGCTCAGCAATTTCATGGAGTGCCCACAAGTTCTTGTCTTCTGAGAAAGGGAGAAAAATACTTCTTTTTCTGCCTGCTCTATCCCATGCATAATCTCATAAACCTCGGTCATGTCACCCCTCAGTCGTCCTTTCTCCAAGCTAAAGAGCCCCAAGCGATCCTTTATGGGTACTCATACGTTTTTTCCAATGGGGGTAAAAGCAGCCAGGGTGGTGGTGGTTCCAGTACGAAGAAGGCAAGAAAGGAAAGGGTGAAAGTTTCTTTCTTTCCCCCACGCCATTCTCTCCCCTGATCAAGCAATCCTGGCAGCTAAATAGGCAAAAGGGGGGGAAAGTGATTTAAAGAAACCACATCATAGTCGATTCATAGGGTTTCCAGCTCCAGGGTGGGAAATTCCTGGATATTTTGGGATGGAGCCTGGAAAGGACAGGATATAATGCCATGAGTTCCACCCTCCAAAGCAGCCATTCACTTCAGGGAAGCTGATCTCTGTCATCTGGAGATTCATCGTAATCCTAGGAGGTCTCCAGGCCCCACCTGGAGTCTGCCAACCCTCATGCCCCTGGTGTTTTTTTCCCCCTGTGTTAGTCTTCATGAAAGTATGCACTTATGCTGAGTCTGCAACAGGAACTAAATTAAACACAATGAAGTTGGAGTCCAGTGGCACCTTTAAGACCAACAGAGCTTAATTCTGGGGATAAGCTTTCGTATGCATGCACACTTCATCAGATACAGGGCTATTTTTGGGCTGGAACGCACCGGAACGGAGTTCCGGCTGGGTCCCAAGTTGGCCACGCCCAGCAGGAACTCATTAGCATAATAGGGCACACCTAACAGCAGAAACTCATTAGGATTGGCTACATTAGGGGTGTGTGGCCTAACATGCAAAGGAGTCCCTGCTACAAAAAAAGCCCTGGGTTTTGACCACAAACAAGGTCAACAGAATAAGAAGCAAAAGGTGGGTGTGGCTGGATGACCATACTTCTGGTAATGTGGGGGTGTGGCCTAATATGCACAACATCAAGAAGCCAGACGTCATCAGCCAGCCAGCCGACAAGATGCCGTAGGAACACGACTGACCCAGCCCGGAGATGAAGCCCGGCTAGCTGCAATGTGTGTGTGATTAATGCTGTATGTTTGTCTTCCCTATCCCCACAAATATTGTTAGTCCAACTGTCTCAAGAGTAACTGTAAATCGCTCTGAGCCCGCAGGTATGTGGGAAAGA
>NW_015165839.1:130049-132317 GCF_001447785.1 Gekko japonicus | reverse complement strand
ACCTTGTTTGTTGTCAAAACCCAGAGCTTTTTTGTATGTTAGGCCACACACCCCTAATGTAGCCAATCCTAATGAGTTTCTGCTGTTGGGTGTGGCCTATTATGCTAATGAGTTCCTGCTGGGCGTGGCCAACTCGGGAGCCAGCCGGAACCCCGCCCTCCCCGCGAGGGGGGTCCAAATACCATTGGACAAATAAATATAATTATCAATATCTGCTTTTACACCTTTTGTTATTATTTTGGCCGTCTTGTTTAATGTTAATAAAAAGCAAATTTGCATATTCCGCCAATACTCCCCGCGAGGGGGGTCCAAATACCATTGGACAAATAAATATAATTATCAATATCTGCTTTTACACCTTTTGTTATTATTTTGGCCGTCTTGTTTAATGTTAATAAAAAGCAAATTTGCATATTCCGCCAATAAAAACATGTAATATCTGTCCGTGTCTTGTGGCTCCCAAACATTTGACGTTTATTCTGCATGGCTCTTTCATTAAGCAAGTTTGGCCACCTCTGCTCTGGTTCATCTAGTCAAGATCTGACTAGGGGATTGAAGGAATTTTGAAAGTTTCCTGAAAGAATCAGGGACAAAATGACCTTGCGCATTCCCCGCATCGCTTTCCTCACTTGGGCTAGTAGAAAAGATCGAGAGTCCAGGAGCACCCTAAAGGCTAAGGAAATCTGTGGCAGTTGTAGGAGCTTTTGTGAGTCACTTTTATTTCTTCAGACACAGCTAGGATGTGAGTCCATCTGTCCTTATATGTTGGAAAGTGGAGTGATTTCAGATGCAGGGCCATGCTAGTTTGGTGTAGTGGTTAAGTGCATGGACTCTAATCTGGGAGAACCGGGTTTGATTCCCCACTCCTCCACTTGCACCTGCTGGATGACCTTGGGCAAGCCATAGTTCTGGCACAGCTGTTCTTGAAAAAGAGCAGTTTCTGTCAGAGCTCTCTCAGCCCCGCCTACCTCACAGGGTGTCTGTTGTGGGGAGGGGAAGGGAAAGGAGTATGTAAGCTACTCTGAAACTCCCTTGGGTAGTGAAGGGCGGGGTATAAATCAAATTTCTTCTTCTTCTCTTCTCTGTATCATTCCAATTTTAGTATGTGTGCTGCCAAAGCGACTATGTAGTGTATAACCATGTTTTATGTTTCTCCTTTCTTCCCTGTTGGTTAAGCTTCCTCGCTGCAATTGCTTTTTGTTTTTTGTTGGGCTTCTTTGAATTTCTCTTTTTGTTATTATTATTACTATTATTACTATACTTACAGTATATACTATACAACTACTATAGTTGTCATTCAACACTACAGTAATTTGTATTTATATTGCTTTTATCTTGGCTTCTTGGCTGTTTGGCAAACGGTATTGTTAGTTCTCCTTTGATGTTATAGCTATGCTAATAAAGGTTGTGATTATGATGATTTCAGATGCTGAATGACAATTATAGGCAGATGACAATAGCAGGCATGATTGGATTTGGTGTGATATACAGTGGGGTAGTAGAACAAAGTTTGAATCTAGTGGCACCTTTAAGTTTTATTCACGGTATAAGCTTTCCTGTGCAAGTACACTTCCTCAGAATAATTGGATTAGGTGTGATATGCAGAGGGGCAGTAGGTGTGGAGAAATCAGCATTGGTAATGAGACAGGAAACCTAGGTCTTGATGCAGTCCAGGAGTCATTGCCAGAACTGATTTCTCCACCCCTTACTACCCCTCTGCATATCACACCTAATCCAATCACAGCTGCTATTGTTATTCACCTGCTATTGTCATCCAGCATCTGGAATCACTCCACTCTCCAAGATATAAGGACAGATGGACTCACATCCTAGCTGTATATGAAGAAGTGAGCAGTGGCTCATGAGAGCTCATACCCTGCCACAAATTTCCTTAGCCTTTAAGATGCTCCTGGACTCTTACTCTTTTCTACTGCTACAGACAGACTAACACGGTGACCCATCTTGATGTAATTCCTCGGGCTCGTGTGGCAGGTTCTACAAACTTTAGGAACTGGACTGGGCACAAGAGAATGACAGTGATGGGGTGGAATCATTACGTTAAATGCAGGGGTCCTTTTGCAGAGAAAGAAGTGCAGGAACTCATTAGCATAACATATTACCATAACTTATTTGCATATGTCACACCCCCTGACATCCCCGGAAGTGTGTCAGAAGGCAACACCCACCACTCAGGCTCCACTGGACTGTTTTGGATTGCTAGCTATTGGCGGCGGGGGGGGGGGGGGGCAGGGGTACCCCTGCACGGAC
>NW_015165839.1:118337-130027 GCF_001447785.1 Gekko japonicus | reverse complement strand
GGGGGGGGCCCTCTGCAACTTACCTGGCTGTTTCTTGCTCCTCGTGGCCCAACTGAGGGCTGTTGGGAGCAGGGGGCTGGGTTTGTTGCATGTGCCCACCCCCTGGGCACCTTACTGCCAGAGCTCCGTTCCTGTGCGCTCCCGCAGGAAATGTCCTCTGGTTAAATGTAAGAAAAAATCAATGCCTTGGTAACACAGAAGCTTCACACAGTATTCCTGATCCTCCACATGTCCCGGTTAAAGAGAAAATGCTGTTCGAACAAATAACAAAGATGACCTGACTCCAATGGTAACAAGTGAAAGAAATTTTACGAACTAAAATAGAGGAACACCTTACATGACATACTCATGTAGGTAAAGGTAAAGGTTCCCTTGCTCAAAAACCAGTCGAGTCCAACTCCAGGGTTGCGGTGCTCATCTCCGTTTCAAAGCCGAAGAGCCAGCGCTGTCCAAAGACATTTCCGTGGTCATGTGGTCGGCATGACTAAACACCAAGGTGCACGGAACGCTGTTCCCTTCCCACCGAAGTGGTCCCTATTTATCTACTTGCAATTTCTTGCTTTCGAACTGCTAGGTTGGCAGGAGCTGGAACTAGAGATGGGACCTCCCTCTGTCATGTGGCAACCCGGGTCTCGAACTGCTGAACTACTGACCTTCCACAGCCTGCAGTTCACCGTCTTAACCACTTGAGCCACCGCAGCTCATGTAGGTACATTTAGCTTATTGTGAACAGATTGACTCCAAGCCCAGGTAAGAGAGAAGAAGACAGGTCCTATATAAGATGAAACAGAAGGCAAGGAAGGGCCAGAGAGCCTCGACATCTCACCAATGAGAGGGCGGGGCCAACTACCGAGTGTACCTTAGAGAGACAGAGAGAGTATTCTCTCAGCCCCTTCCCTCCTGGATCCTCTTGCATGCAGAGCTGCAATATTCAACAGGCATGGGTTGGGAAGTATCCAAGAGGGAATTAGATAAGCATATGGAGCAGAAGTCCATCAGTGGCTATTAGCCACAAGGTACAGATCGGAACTCTCAGGCTGGGGCAAAGGGATGCTCTGTATTCTTGGTGCTTGGGGGGGCAACAGTGGGAGGGCTTCTTGTGTCCTGGCCCCACTACTGGACCTCCTGATGGCACCTGGTCTTTTTGGCCACTGTGTGACAGAGTGTTGGACTGGAGGGGCCATTGGTCTGAGCCAACACTGGCTTCTCTTTTGTCCTTATAAGAGGAACTGGATAAACATCTGGAGCAGAGGTCCATCAGTGGCTCTTAGCCACAAGGTATAGATCGGAACTCTCAGGCTGGGGAAAGTGACGCTCTGTATTCTTGGTGCTTGGGGGGGCAACAGTGGGAGGGCTTCTAGTGTCCTGGCCCCACTGCTAGACCTCCTGATGGCACCTGGTCTTTTTGGCCACTGTGTGACAGAGTGTTGGACTGGATGGGCCTTTGGCCTGATCCAGCATCGGCTTCTCTTATGTTATTAGATAGGGACTCTCGGTCTGGGGCAAGGGATGCTTTGTATTCTTGGTGCCTGGTGGGGGTGGGGGGGCAAACATGGGAGGGCTTCTAGTGTCCTGGCCCCACTGCTAGACCTCCTGATGGCACCTGGTCTTTTTGGCCACTGTGTGACATAGTGTTGGACTAGATGGGCCATTGGCCTGATCCAACATTGGCTTCTCTTATTTTTTTTATCGCTCTGTAGACAGATTAGGCAGGGAAGCACTCCGAGTGGTCTTTGGATGAACCATTCATTAACGGAACTTCCCCACAAGCACTTTCCGCAAGTACTGAATTCATTCCAGTCGGAAAAATGTTCTCCTTACTGAGCCTATAAAAAAAGCTGTTATATGATCTCCAATTAAGCTTCCGAATTGTTTCTGAGCTCTTAATTGACCTTGTTCTCGAGAGTTATTGTCTGGCTGAGTTATGACTCTCTTGAAGCACCTCTCCACCTCCCACACCCCCAGTTTGGGTCTCAGTTTATTTATTTATTTATGCTTTCAGCTTGTATCCCGCTCAAACCCCCCAAGGGGTCTCTGAGCGTCTTACAGTTACTCTTTATCCCTATCTATGGCCACATACAGTCAGGGTGGGGGCTGCCCTACCGGCACCCAGTGGAGGGACTTGCTGTTCTTCTCTCTCAGTTCGGCTTTTTGTCGGCTCGGCTTTCGGTTTTCCCCCGACTCCTCTACTTCTTCCCGTGGTCTTCGGCGTTGGCTGTGATCGGCGGGCCTATCCGGCGCACGGTTTGCATCAGCGCGGCTCCGACTCTGTCCATTTGGCTCCGCCGTGCCTCTACGTTCTTTGCGTCTCCTGGCTCCGCCTTCTGCCGACATCCGATCCACCGCTGGTGTTGCACCTAATCGCCATCTCGCCGCCCGCCGCCCGCCACCGATGCTCCATCAGCCCCCACAACGGGAAAGGGTGCCCCCTGCCACCTAGGGCAGGTACCCATTTATCTACTCGCTTTTTTGATGTTATTTATTGCTTTCGAACCGCTGGGTGGGCAGGAGCTGGGACTAGGGCCAGGTGCTCACCCTGGCCGCAGTGGGTTTCGAACAGCTGTAGCCGTTAGCACTGGAGAGCCATAGACGCTGAGGTTGCCAGATTCTCCATATCCAAAAATCTACCTGGTCCAAACAAGCTCGTTGGCCTTCTTAGAATTATGGGCCCTGTATGTGCTTCCTCAAGAGGTCCCTTCGATGGGATCAATCCCAGTATTGTGCTTGATTTTGCCACCCAGTTGCCAGCAGGGATGTCGAAGGGCTGGAACACTTTCCCTATGAAGAAAGGATAAAGCGCTTGGGGCTCTTTAGCTTGGAGAAATGACGGCTGAGAGGTGACATGATTGGAGGTTTACAAGATTATGCATGGGATAGAGCAGGTCGAGAAAGAAATATTTTTCTCACAATACAAGAACTCGTGGGCACTCCATGAAATTGCTGAGCAGTCGGGTTAGAACGGATAAAAGGAAGTCCTTTTTCACCCAGAGTGATTAACACACGGAATTCACTGCCACAGGAGGTGGTGGTGGTTACAAGGATGGACGGCTTCAAGAGGAAATTAGATAAACATATGGAGCAGAGGTCCATCAGTGGCTGTTAGCTACAAGGTATAGACAGGAACTCTCAGTCTGGGGCAAGTGATGCTTGGGGGGGGCAACAGTGGGAGGGCTTCTAGTGTCCTGGCCCCACTTCTGGACCTCCTGATGGCACCTGGTATTTCTGACTACCATGTGACAGAGTGTTGGACTGGATGGGCCATTGGCCTGATCCAACATTGGCGTCTCTTATGTTCTTATGAAATGTATTTGTCTTGTGCTCCTTCCTGTGATACACACACATAAACACGCATGACATTGCCTTATGCTTGGTGGTGGAAAGTACCACCAAGTCTAAGGCAACTTATTGTGATTCCATAAGGTTTTCAAGGCAAACCCCCCCCCAGTGGGGGGAGGTGTTAGCCTGCGAAATGGAATGTCCAGCTCGGAAGCTCGGAAGCCTGGAAAGATCTCCTCGGCATTAAGAAGCCTGCAATGGGCCGATCTGGCCAGGCGGTGGCAGTGTGGCACTGCGACTTGAAGCAGTCCTGGAAAAAGCTGACGTCATCAAGCCAAGCCGAGTGAATGTCGTCTGGAACACATCTAAGCTTACAGCTGAACAAAATCCCCGTCAGCTGCAAATGTGTGCGACTTAAAAGATTTATATGTTGACCTCCTTTGCCCCTATGAATCATTGTTAGTCCCGTGTGAATATGTGTAACTGTAAATCGCTCAGAGCCAGCAGCTCTGTGGGACTGAGCAATTAATCAATCGAAAGGGGGGGGGAAAGAGGCAAACAGAGGTGGGTTGCCATGGCCTGCCTCTGCGTAGCGACCCTGGACTTCCCTGGTGGTCCCCATTCAAGTGCTAACCAGGGCCGACCCTGCTAAGCTTTCAAGATCTGATGAGATCGGGCTAGCCTGGGCCATCCAGCTCAGGGTCTTGTTGGTCTCTAAGATGGTACTGGGCTTGAACCTACCTTATACTGAATCAGACCATCAGTCCACCAGAGTCAGCATTGTCTACCCAGACCGGCAGCAGCTCTCCAGGGTCTCAGGCTGATAACTTTTTGTTTTTTAAGTTTTATTATTTTATAAAAGAAAAGTATTTACAAACATTTCATCTGCTTCATTTGTATACATATCAGAGTCCTTCATTTCTCATTATTTCTAATACAGATTAGGGATCCTAACATTCTGTTTGTTCTTCTATCCATTTATACACTTTCTCCCACCTCCTTTTATGCACCCTCTCATTCTTATTCTGCAGCATTAAACTTAGGTCATCCATTCTGGCTAGTTCTAGTACTTTGTTTATTAAATCTTCCCTTGTAGGTAATCTTTCTATCTTCCACTGTCGAGCTATTAGCAGTCTGGCAGCTGTTATAACATAACTGATTATATATGAATCCCGATTGTTATATCCTTTCGGGATCATATTTAACAGATATATTTCCGGTTTTAATGTCACATTTTTGCCCAGGCTTTATTGTAGTACTTCCCTCACCATTCTCCAATATCCTTGCCTTTTAGAGCACTTCCACCACATATGATAGAACGTCTCCTTACACACTTTACATTTCCAACACAGATTTGAATACCCCTTGTAACATTTAGCTAATTTGTCGGGTCCCAGTGCCATCTATGAAACATCTTAAACACATTTTCTTTGTAAGCTACCGCTCTCATAGATTTAGCCGTTTCCCACATACTCGCCCAATTCTCTTCCCCTATTTCTCCTATATCTTTCATCCAAGTGATCGTTACAGATTTGATTTGTTCGTCCTGTTGAAAATCATTTAGTAACAGCCTATAGTATTTCTGGACTAGTTTGTCATTTGAGGACAGCCATATTTCACATTGCCTACTACTTGGTACTTTCAACTGGAGATGTCAGGGTTTGAACCCGGACCCTTCTGCATGTAAAGGAGAGGTTCTTCCACTCAGCCACAAAGCCTCCCCTAACTCCTGGCATGATGAGTGAAAAGGTGTTTGTAGAGGGCAAGATGCACAGAGACCAGATGTGCAAACGCTAGCACCTATGCAGGTTCCGTTGTATACATTACTTCAGAAGCACAGTGAGAAAAGAAAACACCCCCGGCTTCCTCTCCCTCCCTCTTGTGTTTATTTGAATGATTTCTGCATTGCTCTTTCTATTGAAAGGGTCCAAGGTGGCTTACAGGGAATTAGAAACACAATTAGAAACACAGTATAAACAATGATTATGTCTCAAAATCATTCTTTCAAAAAACTCAATGCTCAATGGGAATTCTGCACAAAAAAGTATCTCCTTTGCTGGTGCTGGAAACATAGCAGAAGAAGAAGAAAAAAAAGAAGAAGGAGAAGGAGAAGGAGAAGGAGAGGAGGAGGAGGAGGAGATTTGATTTATACCCTGCCCTTCACTACCCAAAGGAGTCTTGGAGTGGCTCACAAACTCCCTTCCCTTCCCCTCCCCACAACAGACACCCTGTGAGGTCGGTGGGAATGAGAGAGCTCTGACAGAAACTGCTCTTTTTCAAGGACAGCTGTGACAGAACTATGGCTTGCCCAAGGTCATCCAGCAGCTGCAAGTGGAGGAGTGGGGAATCAAACCCGGTTCTCGCAGATTAGAGTCTCCGCACTTAACCACTACACCAAACATAGCACAGTCAGTGCCAAGCAAATGAATTTGGGTGTTTGTGTGTGGGGTCGATCCATAACCAAAGTGTCATCCCATCAAAAAGAGAGAGAGAGAGATCATGTGATGCCATAACCCATTTCTGGTAATGATGTCACATGTACTGGGGAATCAGATTATTACGATGGTAATACAAGAGTTCTTCAAAAGTCTAAACATCTATACAAGATCTGTACAAGAGCCCTTCAAAAGTCCCGGTACCAACCATGTTTCGACTTTTGAATTAAGCCCCGAGTTCAAAGCTTTTGCCAACGGGTATCTTTGAGAACAAGCACAATAAGTGCTCTGCAATCTATACTGGGGAGGGAAGGTGGCATAGTATAGCCGGATCTCATCAGCTCTTGGAAGCTTACCAGGGCCAGTACATAAAAAACATAAGAGAAGCCAATGTTGGATCAGGCCAATGGCCCATCCAGTCCAACTCTCTGTCACACAGTGGCCAAAAAGCCCAGGTGCCATCAGGAGGTCCTCCAGTGGGGCCAGGACATTAGAAGCCCTCCCACTGTTGACCCCCCCAAGCACCAAGAATACAGAGCATCATTTGTCCCAGCCCAAGAGTTCCTACCTATACCTTTTGGCTAATAGCCACCGATGGACCTCTGCTCCATATGTTTATCCAATTCCCTCTTGAAGCTGTCCATGCTTGTAGCTGCCACCACCTCCCATGGCAGTGAATTCCATGTGTTCATCACTCTTTGGGTGAAGTACTTGGATAGGAGACCACCAAGAAAAGCTCTGTAGAGGAAGGCAGCGGCAACCCCCTTTGTCATCTCAGTTGCCACAAAAGCCTCTTGCTGGGGTCACCAGCAATGTTCCCTCTAAGCTGTGGAGTCTTGTTAGCAAGAATTCTACCTTGTGAGCTACTGGTATTAAAGTTGTGAGCCAGCAATTTGGCTGCTGCATAAATAAGTTTGCTCTGGAGCCATCCCTTCCTGAGCGGAGACAAAAATGTGTGAGCCGAAGGGTAAAAAATTGTGAGCTAGCTCACACTAACTCAGCTTAGAGGGAACACTGGTCACCAGAAGTCAGTTGCAACTTGATGGTACTTTATACTGAATATTAATCTCGCTGCTGCATTTTGAAGTAGTCGAAGCTCCCACATTGTCTTCAAGGATAGCTCTCAGCAGGTTCTAGTGATGAATATAACAAAGTAGCCTTCAGCATCCTAGATGGGGATCCTGTGTATGGCACAAAGAAGAAGAGGAGGAGGAGGAGGAGGAGGAGGAGGAAGAAGAAGAAGAAGAAGAAGAAGAAGAAGAAGAAATTGGATTTGTACCCTGCCCTTCACTCGGAGTCTCAGAGTGGCTTACAAACTCCTTTCCCTTCCCCTCCCCACAACCGACACCCTTTGAGGTAGGTGGGACTGAGAGAGCTCTTTCAAGAACTGCCCTTTCAAGGACAGCTCTTGTCAGAACTATGACTTGCCCAAGGTGATCCATCCAGCAGGTGCAAGTGGAGGAGTGGGGAATCAAACCCGGTTCTCCCAGATCAGAGTCCGTACACTTAACCACTACACCAAACTCTTGCTAAGACCAGGAGTTCTTGGTACACTACATCTTGGATGGTCAATGTCTCTATTCTTGGGTTACTACAAGGAGAAAGGCAGGTTGTAATGAGAAGAAAGAGCTGGCACTAGGAGTAAGCTGACTTCATGTTTTGAAAGATCTATGCTATGCTTCAGTTCCACTTAATTTTAGTTTAGCTTGAAGAATGTCTACAATTAATTCCAGAATTGTAACTGGTACAATATACTTCAGCTTTCAATTTCCCCCCCAGTTCATCCTTTGCGTGCAGCCAGATTTAAGAGTGCTGCAGACAAACATAAATTCCCATGGGTAAATTATGTTTCCCTAATTATAATCACAGGTAAATCATGCCTTTCACATGTGTATTAAATTCAAGTGGGTAGCCGTGTTGGTCTAGAAGCAGCAGAACTAGGTTTGAGTCCAGTGTGTATTTGAAGAAGTGTGCTTGCACACCAAAGTTTATATTTTGAATAAAACTTAGTTGGTCTTCAAGGTGCCACTGGATTTAAAACATGTATATTAAATTGCCCCTGAAAAAACAATGCTTTCTGAAAGTGATACCATGCACAGTGGCATTGTTCCCTCTAAGCTGAGTTAGTGTGAGCTAGCTCACAGTTTTTACCCTCCGGCTCACACATTTTTGTCTCAGCTCAGGAAGGATGGCTCCAGAACAAACTAATTTATGCAGTGGCCAAATCACTCACTCACAACTTTAATGCCAGTAGCTCACAAAGTAGAATTTTTGCTCACAACATTCCACAGCTTATAGGGAGCATTGCACAGTGGTATGCTCATGTGCTCCTGCTCCATGACAAAACACCACAGAGTATACACAGCCCCACCGAGGTTGCTTTTTGCAGTGTTTTTTCACAGTGCACATGCTTGCATTATTAATGCAGAGAACAGAACAAGACACAGAAATATGAATGTTAGGAACTGGACAAACAGCGAATGCCAAAATTCCAGAGTTGTTGCATCCCAAATGACAAAGGGGTCTTAAGACTTAGTGTTTCATAATTTTGGAAGCCAAGTGCTCTATGTTGTTGTTGTTCAGTCGCACAGTCGAGTCCGACTCTTCGCAGCCCTATGGACCAGATCACGCCAGGCCTTCCTGTCTTCCGCCGTCCTCTGAAGTTGGCTCAACTTCATGTTCGTTGCATCTATGACACTGTCTAACCATCTCATCCTTTGCCGTCCCCGTCTTCTTTGACCTTCAATGCTCTATGCCGCATTTGAAAATGAAAAATGGCAACTCTGGAAGATTCCTGATGCTCAGCCTCCACTTTGGAAAAGTCCTGTAGCCCGAGATTTTGGGTTGGTGGGGCATGGGGAAATTTTGTGGGCAGCAGAGGAGGGGAGGCACCTGTATGCTTTCCCTCAACTCCAAGCGATGATTTTGCCGCTTGGAGTTCAGGCATGGGCAGCCCTTGAAATTGTTTTTGGGGTTTTTTTTTAATTTCAAGCAGGGACTGCCCATGCCTGAACTCCAGGTGACAAAATCACTCCTTGGAGTTCAGGGACGGAATATGGCTGGCCTTCTTCTTCCCTTCCTGCAAGATTTAAAGGGCCCCCCAGCTGATCAGCGGGCCACATGCCCCCGCCCATCAGCTGGAGAGCCATTTTAATATCACAGGAGGGAAGGGAGGGGATAAGGGGAGGGGGAAAGGGGCAGCAGCTGTCGTGGGGCGTGCCTCACATTCGAGGGGGCAGAGCCCCCAAATGCCCCGCCGTAGCTATGGGCCTGCTTTGGAATGAAGGGCAGGTAGTGAGGAACTCCAAGATGAGGATGAAAACACATTCAGAAACATCTCTGGACCAGTGTTCCCTCTAAGCTGAGTTAATGTGAGCTAACTCACAGTGTTTTAGCCTCCGGCTCACGCATTTTTGTCCTAGCTCAGAAAGGACAGCTCCAGAGCAAACTGATTCATGCACTAGCCAAATCGCTCGCTCACAACGTTCATGCCAGTCGCTCACAAAATGGAATTTCTGCTCCCAAGACTCCGCAGCTTGGAGGGAGCATCGCTCCGGGCTGGCTCCCACGATGGCTGCAGACACGTTTCTGGGAAAGGGCCCGATTGTGGGAAGGAAGATTTGGCACCGCAAACAGCAGCTCCAGCTCTGAATGTCATCCTTACCTTCCCACCAAAGAATTTAATTAGGCTTCAATAAAGCAGTTAGATTTAGGAGCAGAACATTTTTAGCTCCCCTGCTGGGAGCTGTTCATGAATATTAACAAGAGAGGGGGAAGGGGAAGACTCCAGGCCCGGGAGAAAGGCCTCGAGTTCTCTGCCTTTTCCCCGGTTGTTCCCTTTCCCCGTCTCTTTGCTCAGACTTCTCGTGATCTTCCCGAGAGCTATTACTACTCCATAGGGGATGCCTCCATAAATTACAGATCTACTCTAGGCAGAAATCCCCCCCCCCAGTGGAAACTGAGTGAAGCAAACAAAGGCTTGGTGTGTGGCTCCAGGCAGTGCCCTGCAGGGAGAAAAATCTTTCTCTCTCCTGTCACCTGCGTGAAGTCGGGCCAAGAGGCGTGGGTGGTTACACCTGCAAGAAGGACTGTCAAAGCTTTGCGCACAGGTGGAATGCCAGAAAGGAGGCACTTCTGCCTGCACAAAACTTGCAGGGTGGTAGCGAGAAGCTCCCTTGGGTCTTCAAGGGGACGTTTGTTCATCTCCTCACTTTTTGAAAGCTGGAATGGATTGAGAAATGCTTGCCATGTGCAGAGATTGCAGGAGGAACGGAAAGCCAGGAGCGTTGTTGTAGGCAGGGAAATGAAATTGCTACATGCACACACGCGCGCGCACACACACACCACAATTTAGATTGATTACTCCTGGGATTGTATGTCTGCCGTGTGATGGAGCTGAGTTTCTGGGCTGCCCCCAACAAATGGCAAGAACTTCTCTGTAATTTTTGGCAGATATTTCTGCCGTGGCATGAAAAGCGGCGTTCCATATTGGGGACATTTGTCGGCAGAAGCAGGTCTGTCCTTTTGTGGTCAGGGTGGACTTTCCTGAGTGGTTTCTTGCTCTCATTGTAGGTATCCTAGCAGATGTGCTACTGATGAGCCGGCAATTAAACGCAGTGCCCGAGGGATGCCAGCCTCCAGGTGGGACCTGGGGATGTCCCAGAATTACAGCTCACCTCCAGAAGGCAGAGATCAGTTCCCCTGGAGAGAACAGATGCGCTGGAGGGTAAACTCTCTGGCATTGTAACTCAGTGAGGTCCCTGTCCTCCCCAGGCTCCATCCCCAAATCTCCAGGAGTTTCCCAACCTGGCATCCCTACCCTCACCCTGCCCCTCCCCAGGGCTGGTGTCCAGGGGAACCTGGAACACTGAGTGTCCCATGGGGTTTAAAAGGTAAAGGTAAAGGTTCCCTTGCTCGAAAGCCAGTCGAGTCTGACTCTAAGGTTGCGGTGCTCATCTCCGTTTCAAAGCCGAAGAGCCAGCGCTGTCCAAAGACGTTTCCGTGGTCATGTGGCCGGCATGACTAAACACCAAGGCGCACGGAACGCTGTTTCCTTCCCACCGAAGTGGTGCCTATTTATCTACTTGCAATTTCTTGCTTTCGAACTGCTAGGTTGGCAGGATCTGGAACGAAAGATGGGAGATCACTCCATCATGCGGCACACTCGGGTCTCAAAGTGCTGAACTACTGACCTTCCACAGCCTGCAGTTCAGCATCTTAACCACTTGAGCTCCCCCATGGGGTTTAAAAGCCAGCAAATAACTTCACAGCTTCCCCATTCTGTGCAATAACTAGAGGGAATGCACGACTTCCCTGCTCCCTTTACCAAACATGTGCTGGTTCCTTTGGGACAGATGTTCTTACTAGGGAGTACGTGATTTGTCCTCCAGCAGTCCCAAATCACAGATATGTGTTCCCTCATTCATCAGAATAGCCACACATCTCATAAGAACATAAGAGAAACCAATGATGGATCAGGCCAATGGCCCATCCAGTCCAACACTCTGTCACACAATGGCCAAAAATACCAGGTGCCATCAGGAAGTCCACCAGAAGCCCCCCTGCTGTTGCCCTCCCCTGCACCAAGAATACAAAGCATCACTTGCCCCAGACCGAGAGTTCTGATCTATGTAAAGGTAAAGATTTCCCTTGCACGAAAGCCGCAGGAACTCCTTTGCATTTTAGGCGACACACCCCTAATGTAGCCAATCCTCCAAGAGTTTACAGAGCTCTTCTTACAGGGGCTACTGTAAACTCTTGGAGGACTGGCTACATTCGGGGTGTGTTGCCTAATATGCAAAGGAGTTCCTACTACAAAAGGTTTAAAACCAAGCCGAAGAGTCAGTGCTCTCCAAAGACATCTCTGTGGTCATGTGGTCCTGCCAACCTAGCAGTTGGAAAGCAAGAATAAGTGCTCTGTTAAATCTATACTGGATGTACTCTGCATATATATTAAATAAGCAAGGTGACAATATACAT
>NW_015165839.1:110802-117891 GCF_001447785.1 Gekko japonicus | reverse complement strand
AAAACAGTCCAGTGGCGCCTGAGTGGTGGGTGTTGCCTTCTGATACACTTCCGGTGATGTCAGGGGTGTGTGTGGCATATGCAAATGAGTTATGCTAATGAGCTCCTGCACCTCTTTTTCTACAAAATGACCCCTGACTATAACCCTCCCCACCTGGGACCCAGAGGGGTACAATCCAATGCACCCTTTCAGAATTCTATCACCCTTTTTGGTCTGCGTCGATCAAGCTCTGGTTTGTGAAAGCAAGATGGCCCCACCCGGTTTCCTTCTGAACATTCCCTTGCTCTTTCCAGAGACGACCAACTGTATTTAAGGAGTGGATTATTGTGTGTTAAACCCTCCACCTCCCAAATAATCTCTCAGGACTTGAAGCCACTGCAGTCCATCCTGAATGGACATCTTGAGAATAATGGTCCACCATCCAGCTCTGGTCCATGGAGGAGGAGAAAGAAGAAGGAGAGACTGAATTTATACCCCATCCTTCACTACTTGAGAGAGCCAGGAGCTCTCTCAAAAACTGCCTTTGAGAGAACAGCTCTGAGAGAACCTGACTGACCCAAGGTCACACCAGCAGCTGCATGTGGAGGAGTGGGGAATCAAACCCAGATTAGAGCTCATGCTCCTAACGACTACACCAAACTGGCTCTCCAGGAAACTTCAGGGAGACCACCCAACAGGAAGCATTTGCACTGAAAGGCTAGAGCAGATTGTATGATATTCTTTGAGCCCTTATAAGAACTTCTGGGTCACACATGCTTTTCAGTATGAGCATCCAAAGGAAGTATGTCGATTGCCTACAAACCAACCTTGCCTTGATCCACAGCAACACAGGAGACAAGCTCCCACCAGCTGTCTACCCTCCATGGGTTTTCGTCACCCTTCCTTCCTTTCCCATCCCATATCTTTCCATCTCTGCCATTTGAACTGCTTCTCCATTCCACCTTTACAAGCACACTCTTCCTATCTTAATACATCCTGGCCCTGAGCACTGAGCTTTACATTGCCTTCGCTCTGAAAGAGCGTCTGTTCTTCTCAAACTCTGTGCCTATCACAAAGAGAGCCTTTGATATATACCTCAGTCAAATAGCATTGCCGTCTCCCTTTTGCGTCTCTTTTCCTCTTATTCCTTCTCTAAAAGCAGGCGCCGGGGCCCAGATGGGCCTCCAACCTTTGGGGGGGGGGGAAGAAAACCCTGATGTTTAATGATGGTGGAGATCTGAAGCGTAGTTTCGTTTTGTTCCAAATAGTATTATCTCTGCAGACAAGCCTTTTGAAAGGAAGCGCTTTCTTCCAGGGTTCCTCCATCAGCAAGGGAAGGCAGGAGGGAGCAAAAGTCTTCTATCTGAAAGGGAACACACGGTGGAATGAAGCAAACATCTGGACCACAGAGGGAGACGGTGTCTGTCTCAACTGGGAAACAGTGATGGGAGGTGAGTTCTGACAATCCATCAGGTCAAATGCAAGAACAGTCTCCTGCCCAATCATGCTCGCTCTGAAATGCAAAGGAAATCGGTGGCCCACTTCGCCGACGCTGCAGTACGATGGATTTTGACAGCCCGCCGCCCTGTTTTGCTAGGTCCGGATGCGAGCAAAATGTCCCCCTTCTGAGAAGCAGTCATTTTTGAGAACAATGGTCCACCATCCAGCTCTGGTCAATGGAGGAGGAGAAAGAAGAAGGAGAGACTGAATTTATACCCCATCCTTCACTACTTGAGAGAGCCAGGAGCTCTCTCAAAAACTGCCTTTGAGAGAACAGCTCTGAGAGAACCTGACTGACCCAAGGTCACACCAGCAGCTGCATGTGGAGGAGTGGGGAATCAAACCCAGATTAGAGCTCATGCTCCTAACGACTACACCAAACTGGCTCTCCAGGAAACTTCAGGGAGACCACCCAACAGGACGCATTTGCACTGAAAGGCTAGAGCAGATTGTATGATATTCTTTGAGCCCTTATAAGAACTTCTGGGTCACACATGCTTTTCAGTATGAGCATCCAAAGGAAGTATGTCGATTGCCTACAAACCAACTTTACCTTGATCCACAGCAACACAGGAGACAAGCTCCCACCAGCTGTCTACCCTCCATGGGTTTTCGTCACCCTTCCTTCCTTTCCTTTCCCATCCCATATCTTTCTATCTCTGCCATTTGAACTGCTTCTCCATTCCACCTTTACAAGCACACTCTTCCTATCTTAATACATCCTGGCCCTGAGCACTGAGCTTTACATTGCCTTCGCTCTGAAAGAGCGTCTGTTCTTCTCAAACTCTGTGCCTATCACAAAGAGAGCCTTTGATATATACCTCAGTCAAATAGCATTGCCGTCTCCCTTTTGCGTCTCTTTTCCTCTTATTCCTTCTCTAAAAGCAGGCGCCGGGGCCCAGATGGGCCTCCAACCTTTGGGGGGGGGGGAAGAAAACCCTGATGTTTAATGATGGTGGAGATCTGAAGCGTAGTTTCGTTTTGTTCCAAATAGTATTATCTCTGCAGACAAGCCTTTTGAAAGGAAGCGCTTTCTTCCAGGGTTCCTCCATCAGCAAGGGAAGGCAGGAGGGAGCAAAAGTCTTCTATCTGAAAGGGAACACACGGTGGAATGAAGCAAACATCTGGACCACAGAGGGAGACGGTGTCTGTCTCAACTGGGAAACAGTGATGGGAGGTGAGTTCTGACAATCCATCAGGTCAAATGCAAGAACAGTCTCCTGCCCAATCATGCTCGCTCTGAAATGCAAAGGAAATCGGTGGCCCACTTTGCCGACGCTGCAGTACAATGGATTTTGACAGCCCGCCACCCTGTTTTGCTAGGTCCGGATGCGAGCAAAACGTTTTCCCTCTGAGAAGCAGTCATTTCATGCGACCGATCACCCTGGCACCAGCGGGCCTAGAGCGCTCTGCAATTCCTTTAATAGACAAGAATATTCAGGTGAT
Source organism: Gekko japonicus (assembly GCF_001447785.1). Classification (NCBI taxonomy): domain Eukaryota; kingdom Metazoa; phylum Chordata; class Lepidosauria; order Squamata; family Gekkonidae; genus Gekko; species Gekko japonicus. Next base: position 114,966 of record NW_015165839.1, on the reverse strand, counting down.
CCGGAAGCGTCGCAATTCCTGACCGCCGTGTGATGGATTTGCTAGACTTAGACAAGAGCATGAGATATACCGGTCCAGGTGGGAGACCTTGACATTTAGCAACTTCTGACAACCAAATGATCGAGCACTGAAAGCTTGGCCAGAATTCTCTCCCCTCCCACGTGCAGGGCTGCTCGAAGCCAGCCACAAGAGGGGGGGGGGAATGGGTATTATGATTGTCTCTCTCATCTTTCCCTCCTGAGTGCTAGAGTGGCCAGGCTGACAGGCATGTGTGTGTGTGTGTGGATATTTCCAATTGGAAAAATGAGATGGAAGGCAGGGAAGTAGAAGGAGGAGGAGGAGGAGATTGGATTTATACCCCACCCTTCACTACCCGGAGGAGTCTCAGAGCAGCTTACAGTCTCCTTTCCCTTCCCCTCCCCACAACAGACACCCTGTGAGGCAGGTGGGGCTGAGGGAGCTCTTTTGAAGACTGCCCTTAAGACAACAACTCTGAGAGAACTGGTGACTGACCCAAAGTCACACCAGCAGCTGCATGTGGGGGAGTGCGGAATCAAACCCAGTTCTCCCAGATTAGAGTCCGCGCTCATAACCACGACACCAAATTTAGGTTAAGCACAACTTCCCCAGCGTAGTGGTCTGGTGTGTTTCACCTCCCTTTCCACGTGTCGCAGCTAAAGGATATGCCCGGGCCTGGATCGTGACTCAGCAATGCCATCCGTATTTTGGCCTGTTGTCTACAAGTGTTTCCCTTGTGTCAGGTGCAGAAAGGCAGAGCTGGTCAGGCAGGGCAGGGCACTTGAAGACAAGGCTGCGGTTGGTCAGTGGGAGGGTCAGTGGTGGACCACAGGTGAACTGGACAGGATGGAAACAGTGCCGGGGCTATGGCAGTTTCTGTACGGTCAGTTTAACGTTCCCCAGCTTTGGCCATTCTCCTCTAGGGCTGTGGGGTTGGGCCCCGAGATACATTCTGGGGCATGTGTGATCTCTTCGGTGCAGAGTTGCCAACATCCAGGTAGGGTCTGGAGCTCTTCCAGAATTACAACTGATCTCCAGAGAGCAGCTCCCCTGGAGAAAATGGCTGCTTTGGAGGGTAGGCCCTATACAGGGCTACTTTTGGGCAGGAACGCACAGGAACTGAGTTCCGGCTGGCTCCTGAGTTGGCCACGCCCAACAGGAATTCATTAGCATAATAGGCCACACCCAACAGCAGAAACTGATTAGGATTGGCTACATTAGGGGTGTGTGGTCTAACATGCAAAGAAGTTCCTGCTACAAAAAAAACCCCCAGGGTTTTGACAACAAACAAAGTAAACAGAATAAGAAGCAAGAGGTGGGTGTGGCAACATGGGGTGTGGCCTAATATGCCAATGAGCTGTGATGCCAGGGGCGTGGCCTAATAGGCTAATGAATTCCTGCTCGGCTTTTTCTACAAAAAAAAGCCCTGGCCCTATAGCATTACACCCTGCTGTGGTCCTAGTTCAAACCCTACCTCCAAATTGCCAGGAATTTCCCAACCTGGAGTGGGCAACCCTAATTCAGTGGGGTTTCTTGAACAGGTAATTGTTAGGTTTAGGTCTGGACTATCCAGCAATGGGGTGTGTTCTCTGAGCTGGTGTCACACAGATATGTGCCATGATCCCAGCTGACCACCTCAGCAACTTCTCAGAGAAAGAGCCTGAGAAGAAAAGAAGGGAAAAGATTGGATTTATACCCCGCCCTTCACTACCCAAAGGTGTCTCAGAGCGGCTTACAATCTCCTTTCCCTCCCCCTCCCCACAACAGACACCCTGTGAGGTAGGTGGGGCCGAGAGAGCTCTCTCGAGGACTGCCCTTGAGAGAACAGCTCAGAGAGAACTTGTGACTGACCCAAGGTCACACCAGCAGCTGCATGTGGAGGAGGAGTGGGGAATCAAACCCGGTTCTCCCAGATTAGAGTCCGTGCTCCTAATCACTACACCAAAGTGGTTCTCAAACTGAGGCGCCTTTAGCTGAGGAGTACCGTCAGGACCAGGGAGAGCGAAACATGGCTGAGGCACTTGCCGACGGGGGCCAGCAGGACCAGAGGACATCCTGTTTGAGCCTGCAGGGGCAGCTTCACCACTGGCTCTTGAAATAGTCCCCAGGGCTCCACTGGGCAGGACATGAACCCAGCCCCCCAAGGGACACTCTCACTCTGCAGGAACAGCAAGCGCAGAAGGCCCAAGGTGTCCTCATAAGAACGTAAGAGAAGCCAATGTTGGATCACACAGTTGCCAAAAAAAGCTCTCAGAAGCTAAGCAGGGCCAGCACATGAAAACAGAAGAACATAAGAGATGATGGATCAGGCCAGTGGCCCATCCGGTCCAACACTCTGTGTCACACAGTGGCCAAAGATACCAGGTGCCATCAGGAGGTCCACCAGTGGGGCCAGGAGACTGGAAGCCCTCCCACTCTTCCCTCCCAAGCCCCAAGAATACAGAGCATCCCTTGCCCCAGACCGAGAGTTCTTATCTATATCTTGTGGCGAATAGCCACTGATGGACCTCTGCTCCATATGTCCATCCAATCCCCTCTTAAGAACACAAGAGAAGCCAATGTTGGATCAGGCCAATGGCCCATCCAGTCCAACACTCTGTCACACAGTGGCCAAAAAGACCAGGTGCCATCAGGAGGTCCGGCAGTGGGGCCAGGACACCAGAAACCCTCCCACTGTTGTCCCCCCCAGCACCAAGAATACAGAGCACCCCTTTCCCCAGACCGAGAGTTCCAATCTATACCTTGTGGCGAATAGCCACTGATGGACCTCTGCTCCATATGCTTATCCAATTCCCTCTTGAAGCCATCCATGCTGGTAGCTGCCGCCACCTCCTTCGGCAGGCAATCCCATGTGTCAATCACCCTTTGGGTGAAGAAGGTGAAGGAGGTGAAGTGCTTGACAGGCCCTCTCCCCCCCACCCGCAGAGCCATAGAGTGAGAAAGATAATCCTTTGCAGGATCATGGCCCAAGCACCGTACAGCCTGGGAGCTCAACACTTGCCAGCAGGGCAGCTAAGCCTGATTACCTCCCAGCCTACTTCAGCCCAGGCTTGGGAGAGCTGCCTTGTTGGAGCACGCGGCCTGCTGGGTGTGAGCCGGCATCCCTGTTCCAGCTCCTTACCTGCCTCTGGCTCCTGCTGACACTCAATCTTCCCTATCGAAGCCTGTGGACACTCCCACGGGAGGAGCCCTGACTGGCCCGGCTTGAGAATGACAAAACCGGACCACATGAGTGAATGGGAGGCAGGGATGCGACTCCGTGCACAGCTCCTGTCTCAAGGCAAATGGGATCCCCCTTCCCACCTCATTGGCTTGTTCACTCACGTAACACTGAGCTGAACTCCAGTTTTAGCCTCGTTTAACCACTGATGGGGCTAAACGGTTGACTAGCATTACCCACTCGAGGGACTGAGCAAATGGGTCATTTGGCCGGTTCCGCCGTCCCCGCGAGCCTGTCAGTTAATGGGGTTCTACCGCATTAAGTTATTAATGAATGAATGCGCAACGGAACCCTAACAAATGAGAAATCGTACGTTTCCCGGCTAAAAGACAAAGCGGACCACCTCTGTGATGTCTGCAAATGCAGTCCTAATGTCAAGGCGGAGAGCAGTGGCTGAATATCTGAGTAGCTTTCAATTTAGCTGCGCGGGTTGAAAACAGCCTCTGAAGGTTGCCTTTAAAAATCCCTGAATGGAACACTTGCAATAATCTTGACCCAGAGCCTACAGCTTGACGGTTGTTTCCATCGGGACCTGGGCAGTACACTCAAATGACTGGCCAAGTCCACAGCTGGGATGAGTGAATGCGCCCCGGACCATCCCATAGAGGTTTCTCCGATTATCTGAATGGAGGCTCCAGGCTGTCCTGATCTTGTCAGATCTCAGAAGCTAAGTGGGGTTAGCCCTGGTTAGTACTTGGATGGGAGACCAGCAGGTCCGCCACACAGAGGCAGGCAACGGTGAACATGGCTACCCATCTTGATCATCTCTGGTATGTGTCAGGTTCCTGGTTAAATCAGTTCTCAACACCAGGCAGTTTTTAGGAAGCTAACTTTACTGAGACAGTTGATAGACACCATCCTAGACACATCTATTGTTAGAACTGAAGTTAAACGTGCGAAGGCTAGATACAGGGAATTCACGTAAA
>NW_015165839.1:104007-110533 GCF_001447785.1 Gekko japonicus | reverse complement strand
CTTTGGGCCTGGAAACATCCCCTTGTAGCTGTGAACAGAGCAAACCTTCCCAGTCCCGTAGCCAGGATTTTTAAAGTCAGGGGGCATTTAAATTTCTTAGGGGGCACTGGCTAATCGAATTAAAAGTAATTTAATTCAGTTTCTGGAGGAAATAGAGAGGTGCTTTCTGGCTCCACATGGCCACCATAGCTGGTCCTTCACGCCAGACAGCTGTGCAAGAATACTCGGCTCCTTCCCCGCACCTGCTATTGCTGGGGGCCCTTGGCTGGATGGAAAGTCGAGGGGCCTTGGAAGTAAGTCAGGGGGCCTAGCCCCAAGTTGCCCCACTGTAGCTACGGGCCTGAACCTTCCCCTTTCTCTGGGGAAAAAAAAAGCCAAATAGAAAAAAACAAAACAACAAACAGAATATCTTACCCAAAGCAAAGAGTTGATTCCAACTTCCTCCTCTAAAGGTAAAGGTTCCCTTGCTCGAAAGCCAGTCGAGTCCGACTCTAGGGTTGCGGTGCTCATCTCCGTTTCAAAGCCGAAGAGCCAGCGCTGTCGAAAGACGTTTCCATGGTCATGTGGCCGGCATGACTAAACACCAAGGTGCACGGAACGCAGTTTCCTTCCCATCGAAGTGGTACCTATTTATCTACTTGCAATTTCTTGCTTTCGAACTGCTAGGTTGGCAGGAGCTGGAACTAGAGACGGGAGCTCACTTTGTCATGCGGCACCCGGGTTTCGAACTGCTGAACTATCGACCTTCCACAGCCTGCAGTTCAGCGTCTTAACTACCTGAGCCACCACAGCTCCTCCTCTACCTGCTTGTTTTTCAGAAGAGCTCAGGAGGCATCCGTTTTTGCAACTGCAACTTTGTAAGCAGTTTAGAACCTCCCAACGTTTTTTTCTAGAAATTCACATGAGCACATGAAAATGCCTTAGGCTGAATCAGAGCATCAGTCCATCAAGTCCAGTATTGTCCACAGACTGGCAACTGCATTGTTGACAGACAACAACAAAATACAGTCACACAGGAAGCTGCCTTCTACTGAGTCAGACCCTTGGTCCATCAAGGTCAGGATTGTCTACTCAGACTGGCAGCAGCAGTTCTCCAGGGTCTCAGATGTAGGTCTTTCACATCACCTCCTGCCTTGTCCTTTTAACTGGACATGCTGGGGATTGAACCTGGGACCTTCTGCATGCCAAGCAGAGGCTGTTTCCCTTGCCCAGACCACCTGTGTTGCCATCTGGTCCTCAGGCAGGGGAGGGGAGCGTCTGTCATCCCTTGACGGGAGCCCAGGCCCCAGCCTGGACATCGGGGACTCCGGGAGCCACAGCCATGGTGCTCTTTGCCCCAGCAGCGCTCTTCCTGCCCGTTCCTGGCTGTGGGTGAGTGGTGGCCAGCTTTTTTTTGGGGGGGAGGCTGTCCTGGCACCCACCCCCACTCACTCCAGGCTTGGCATGAGGGTCGCTGGGTGTAGGGTGGTTACCAGCGACCCTGGACACAATCGTGGTGTATTTTGAACAGACCCACAAGTCCTTTCCCATGCTTTGGACCAGCACACAGCATATGTCCCCTCGAAGGGGAGAGTCCTGTGAACGTGGGTGTATATGATATGTGGTGGTCCAGACCTTATTTTGGGGTTCAGAGCTTTCCAACTCTCCTTAGCATTTCTGAATGACTGCACGAATAAGTAATGAATAAGGAAGTGCACCTGTGTTGCCATCTGGTCCTCAGGCAGGGGAGGGGAGCGTCTGTCATCCCTTGACGGGAGCCCAGGCCCCAGCCTGGACATCGGGGACTCCGGGAGCCTCCATTTCAGCGTCACTCCAGCCATGGCACTGGAGACAGCCTTCCTCTAACCCTCCCAGCCCAACTTCCAGTTCAGCATTCCGGGCTCCACAGCCATGGTTCTCTTTGCCCCAGCAGCGCTCTTCCTGCCCGTTCCTGGCTGTGGGTGAGTGGTGGCCAGCTTTTTTTGGGGGGAGGCTGTCCTGGCAACCAACCCCCACTCACTCTAGGCTTGGCATGAGGGTCACTGGGTGTAGGATGGCTGAAACACCCCGTCTGAATGCACCCTCAGAGTCCCTTAATTTTTCCTCCCCCTCACAAGACTCCACAGCTTAGAGGGGACATGGTCCCCCCCTCCCCACCCCCCTCCACCCTGTTTCCCTTGCCCAGACTACCTGTGTTGCCATCTGGTCCTCAGGCAGGTGAGGGGAGCGTCTGTCATCCCTCGACGGGAGCCCAGGCCCCAGCCTGGACATCGGGCTCCTCCATTTCAGCGTCACTCCAGCCATGGCACTGGAGACAGCCTTCCTCTAACCCTCCCGGCCCAACTGCCACAGCACCGGCTTCCAGCTCAGCCTTCCGGGCTCCACAGCCATGGTTCTCTTTGCCCCAGCAGCGCTCTTCCACAGTCCCCAGAGCGTGGGGATGTATCATTTGGGGTGGTTCAAATATTTTTTGGGGGTGCAGCCTGGCCCCAGTGTCTGCCTGTGTGCTTGTCTGGGGGCAACGCACTTTGGAGCAGCTGGCACCAGAACTGTGCTTTGGAGCAGGATACAGGATATGTCCCCTCGAAGGGGAGAGTCCTGTGAATGTGGGGGTATATGATATGTGGTGGTCCAGACCTTATTTTGGGGTTCAGAGCTTTCCAACTCTCCTTAGTATTTCTGAATGACTGCACAAATAGAATAAGGAATGAATAAGGAAGTGCAAATAAGGAAATAGAATAAGGAATGAATAAGGAAGTGCAAATAAGGAACCAACTTCAGCCTCCTCAGTTACCTAAAGTTGTAAATTGGGCAAGGGGAGGCATGAAACACTGGCTTCAGAGATCATCTGCTGTGGGAGCCCTAGAAATTTCTGCATTTCTGGAATCACAATAATAATAATAATAATGATATGGCTAATGGCACTGTGTGTTGACTAGCCAGGAGATCCTAACATTGTCTGGCAGCCAGAGGTTCTAGCTCCTTTAGCGTTATGCAACACTTGGTGGTGAGATAGACTTGTTTTTAAGGCAAGGGATGTTTCAGAGGTGGTTTGCCATTGCCTGCCTCTGCGTCACGACCCTGGTATTCCTTGGAGGCCGCCCTTCCAAACACTAGCCACGGCCGACCTGCTTACCTTCTGAGACCTGACAGGATCAAGCTAGCCTAATCAGACTGGAAAACAAAATGCAAAGCCAAATGCACATCCAGTAAAAGTTTCCTATGTGGCAAAAGGAGGATCCATTTCATGTGCCATGCAGCTGGTGCGCAGACTGGTCAAATCTGGCAGAGAAATTTTGTCAGAAAAAACAGACAAGGAGGTACCGCAACACTGATAGACAACAGCAAAAAATAACAGTTACAAAGGGACTAGAATGCTAACATGGAAGAAATATATACTTCAATTAGAAATGTCAATTAGATATATCTGTTCCTTTCCATCTTTATTTTTTCTCTTTTATAGAAAATAGATAAATATTAGTATATTATAGATAAAATGAAATATAGCAGATAGGATATAGCTAAATTAGTTATCGGGAATAGAATTTTGGTTTAAAAGTATATGTAATGAAATATCACCAAAGTAAGGGGGAAAATGGTAATCTGCGTATAAAAATGATGTTGTGAGCGAGATCTTTGGCTAGATATGTTAAAATGCACTGCTCTTTCTTTTTTTTCTTTTCTGTAATATCTAAAAAACTAATACATTTTGCCCACACATGGGCAATTAAAAAAAAACCCAGTTACTTAGGAAGCTGCCTTATACTGGATCAGACCCATCAAGATTAGTATTTTCTACTCAGACTGGCAGAGGCTTGGGCTGAGATCTTTCACATCACCTGATCTGTTTAACTGGAGATGCCGGGGATTGAACTTGGGACCTCCTGCATGCTAAGTAGAGGCTCCTTCCACTGAGCCACTGAACCACTGCCTCTCCCCTACACTTACAGCTGCAGCATACACTGAGAATGCATGGTAACAAGAAGTAAACAATGACTGAGGGATGAGAGCAGTGTTCCCTCTAAGCTGAGTGAGTGTGCGCTAGCTCACAGTTTTTTAGCCCCCAGCTCACACATTTTTGTCTTGGCTCAGGAAGGATGGCTCCAGAGCAATCTAAATGAGGCAGTAGCCAAATTGCTGGCTCACAACTTTAATGTCAGTCGCTCACAAAGAAGAATTTTCGCTCACAAGCAGAGGTCGATTCGGGGGGAATCGCGGGGGATCGCAGTTCCCCCGGGTGAGGTGCAGGGGGCGGGGCACATGATGAAGCCCCGCCCCCTTTTTCTGGCCGCCCCCTGCTTCCAGCCTCATTCTGTTGCAGAAGGAGGAAGAAGCAGGAGGGTAAATTGGCGTCCTCCCCCTCTGCCTGGCCGAGGCCACTCCACGTGGCCTCCGCAAGGACTCCCAGCCCCATCCAGGAGCTTCCCCGAGGTAGCTGTGTTAGTCTGTTGCTGCAAAATAGTCCAAGAGTTCAAATAGCACCTTTAAGACTAACAAATAGCACCTTTAAGACTAACCTTTAAGACTAACTGAGTGGTGGGTGTGGCCTTATGACACACTTCCGGTAATGTCAGGGGGTGTGGCATATGCTAATGAGTCATGCTAATGAGTTCCCCTAGCTCTTTTTCTACAAAATGACCTCTGCTCACAAGACTCCACAGCTTAGAAGGAGCATTCGATGAGAGCCCTCCATCTGCTTCAGTGGTGGAGAAAGATATAATGCCCAGGTGTGTCTCTTAACAGCTTCCCAGAATTCCAGTGGCCAAAGCCATTCCATCTTCACCATCCCAGGGGCATTCTCATTGTTGGTCGGGCGGATCCAGCAAGACGAAATAACATCCCACTGACATTAAAGACGGCCTTTTACACAGATCCTTCTAAACACCTCCATAATTACACAGACTCTCCCTTGGCCGCTAGAGGCTTAATTTTTGTCGTTGTTGCTTTACACGTCAACATGGTCAGATGTATCCATGCAGAAGGTAAATCCCTGGGGAAGGAGGAGCGCACAGTCATTGTAGGTAGAGGGGTTTAACAAAACAACAAACAAGAGAAAAGGAGCTAGAGCACCAAAGATGGGCAGGCCATTACCTTCCAAGATGGAACGTGTCCAGAGGAGAGCAACGAAGATGGCGAGGGGTGTGGAGACCAAGTCCTATGAGGAAAGGTTGAAGGAGCTGGGTCTGTTTAGCCTGGAGAGGAGATGACTGAGAGGGGATATGAGAACCATCTTCAAGTACTTGAAGGGCTGCCCTCTAGAGGATGGTGCAGAGTTGTTATCTGTTGCCCCAGAAGGTCGGACCAGGACCAACAGGTTGAAATTAAATCAGAAGAGTTTTTGGTTAAACATTAGGAAGAACTTCCTGACAGTTAGAGCAGTTCCTCAGTGGAAAAGGCTTCCTCGGGAGGTGGCGGGTCTCCTGCTTTGGAGGTTTTTCAAACAGAGGCTAGATGGCCATCTGGCACCAATGCGGATCCTGTGAACTTAGGCAGTTCGTGAGAGGGAGGGCAGGAAGGGTTGCCTCAGTGCTTAGTTCTTGTGGCTCTTTTTTACATGCCCAGGGAAATGCTGATTGCCACTTTGGGGTCAGGAAGCAATCCTGGAGGGTGGGTTTTTTTGTCATCTTCTGGGTGTGGAACAGAGGTCACTGCGGGTGTGGAGGGGGAGGTATTTGTGACTGTCCTGCCTTGTGCAGGGGGTTGGACTAGATGACCCTGGAGGTCCCTTCCAACTCTATGATTCTATGATTCTATGGCCAGTCTCTGTTGACAGCCACCTTCGTGCAGCCAAACCACCACCAGATGCAGATCATAACTGGAGACACAGAAAGCAGCAAGGTTACACAACACCATGTCCGGTGGTCAGCCTCCATGGGGGGTTTGGGGACTTCTCAGATTTATAACTTTCCTCCAGATGACAGAGATCTGTTCCCCCGGATAAAGAAGGCCAATGCTATGCTGGGGATTATTAGGAAGGGTATTGTAAACAGATCAGCCAATATCATAATGCCGCTATATAAATCAATGGTGCGACCTCATTTGGAATACTGTGTGCAGTTCTGGTCACCACACCTTAAAAAGGATATTATAGCTTTGGAAAAAGTGCAGAAAAGGGCAACTCGAATGATAAAAGGGTTGGAACACTTTCCCTATGAGGAAAGGTTAAAGCGCTTAGGGCTCTTTAGCTTGGAGAAAAGACGACTGAGGGGTGACATGATCGAGGTTTATAAGATTATGCATGGGAAAGAGCAGGTAGAGAAAGAGGTACTTTTCTCCCTTTCTCACAATACAAGAACTCGTGGGCACTCCATGAAACTGCAGAGCGGTCGGGTTAGAACGGATAAAAGGAAGTACTTCTTCACCCAAAGAGTGATTAACACATGGAATTCACTGCCACAGGAAGTGGTGGCGGCTACAAGCATGGACAGCTTCAAAAGGGAATTAGATAAGCATATGGAGCAGAGGTCCATCAGTGGCTATTAGCCACAAGGTATAGCTAGGGGCTCTGGGGCAAGTGATGCTCTGTCTTCTTGGTCCTTGGGGGGGG
>NW_015165839.1:98321-103918 GCF_001447785.1 Gekko japonicus | reverse complement strand
GTGACTAAGAGCCATTCATCAGCCTCTGCTCTTGAGAAGCCCTGTTGGGGAGTGTGTGGGAGAGCACAGTGCCGACGGCTGCTTGAGAGCTGAGCTCTGAGTGACCATTAATTTCTTCAGATTTAAGGGGTCTCTGAACAATCAGAGACCACCCCACGCTCCGGGGGAGGAGCAGTAGGGGGCAGAGGGCTTGAGCTGAGGTCCCGGTGAGAAGGCAACTCACTGGGAGACCTCATTAACTCACCCTGAAGCAATCCGGAGGAAGAAGCTCACGGGGGTGAGTAGAGCTGTTGCCACCATGAGCCAAGAGACTGACAAATGGATTTTAAATTGAGCACATAAACGTGAGTGAAAGAAACTGTTCTGTGTTCTCAAAGCAAAGACTGTTGCATCTGTAGCCCCTAATAGATAGGAAAAATCTCCCCAATTCTACTTAACTGGCCAGAACTGAAGGGAAAACTTTCCAACTTTAGTGGTGTTTTGGCAGAGTAGAGGGGAACAGCTGGGCAAAATACCAACAAACTGTTAAAAGGAGTGCAAGAGGAAGAGAGACTTTAAAGAGAAGTATTGGAGTTTTGGGAGATAAACAGACATTATTTGTGGATGTATAAAGAGTTAGCAAGTCCCCACAGATTTCTCCAATCTCAATTGTTCCCTCCACCAGGAGGGAGGCAGGAGGCCCATTATAATTAGTGGGGTGAAATGGTAGAGCCGATCTGGAAATTCAGTAAAGACTAAAAGTGCTTGCTATGTCCATAACTGACTATAATTGTCCACTCGCAAATCTCGAAGATCTTCCCAAATCTGGGACTGCTAACCCTAGCATCGCGTGACTCTCAGGCAGCATGAGGAGTCTGAATTGTTGGGAAACTGGTAAAAATAGTTAAATATTCAGAGTTTGCAGTGGATCTTTGTTCACTGGAGAAGAGGCATTTTCCTTCTATGTCAACATCTTTATTTCTAAAAGGAAGGGCACGCAGGAAACCTACAAAACAACAAACTGACTTAAGGCTACATCTTTCCAGACTGACCACATGGTTGGTAAAGGAGATTCTTCTTTCTTCTTGACCCCTACAAGGAAATCACCTGAGTACATTTAAGTTCCAGGGGTCATTTTGTAGAAAAAGAGGTGCAGGCGCTCATTAGCATAACTCATTAGCACAACTTATTTGCATATGCCACACCCCCTGACATCACCGGAAGTGTGTCAGAAGGCAACAACCACCACTCAGGTTCCACTGGACTGTTTTGGATTACTAGCTATTGGGGGGGGAACATGCAGATCTGTCCTCGCAGAGGAGGGAGAGCTTGTACCTGAATAAAACTTGGTCTTAAAGGTGCCACTGGACTATTTTGGACTGGGAGGGCGAGGGGGGGCTCTGCAGCTTACCTGGCTGCTTCTTGCTCTGACTGAGGGCTGCTGGGAGCAGGGGGTGGGGCTTGTTGCATGTGCCCGCCCCCTGGGCTCTTTACTGCCAGAGCTCCACTCCTGTGCGCTCCTGCAGGAAATGACCCCTGCATTTAACCAATGATTGTTAGTAAGTAGGCTCCAGTTTCCCAGGCTTTCTCACCATTGGCTTCGTGCCGGGTTCCCTTCCAGGTTAGTCTAAACAATAGCACACAAGGTCAACACATCAACCCTATAATGACTGAACTTAGACCTTACAACACACATATTTCCAACATGGATCACCCTGGGATATTGGATGCCAGGCCAAACATCAGCTCCAGCTCCGGACTTCAGAAATTGTAAGCTGGAGACGATGCAAACCACGACTGGAAACACGGTTGTGGCCTAGCCTTGACACTCCACAATGGCAAAAAAGTTGACAGTACCTTTGAAGGTCTGCAGGAATGGGCAGGTGGGCTGCCCCATGGGGTTACCAGTTGTGGAGAGGGAAACTCCTGGAGATTTGGGGGATGGACAGATTTTGGGGAGGGAAGGGAAGTAGGGTTGCCAGCCTCCAGGTGGGGCCCGAAGATCTCCCGCTTTTACAGCTGATCTCCAGCTGACAGAGATCAGCTCCCCTGGAGAAAAGGGCTGCTTTGACTCTATGGCATTGTACCATGCTGAGGCCCCTCCCCTCCCCTCCTCAAACCCCACCCTCTCCTGGATCCAACCTCAAAGTCTCCAGGTGTTTTCCAACCCAGATCTGGCACCCTTAGAGGCAACTCAGCATGGATGTGATGCCCTAGAGCAGAGGTCTCGAACTCATTTGTCACTTTGTCGGGCCACGCCATATGTGCCACAAAACATAATGCCAGGTACTGGAGATAGAAACTGTATAAAGGACAGCAGCTGGTAAACTCCAGGTCGGCATGTCCTCACTGCAAGGCCCCCTGGGGCAGGAAGAGGGTGCAGAGGGAAACCCCACACAGGCTGACTGGAGAGGCAGCAGTGCAGCACTGGGCAGATACTTCCATGATGCTTGACTGCTGCAGGTGAGGTTGTTCCGCCATGCTGAAGCCACAATGGAGTTGCTCCGCCCACTCCCCCCAGCACTCCCTCCATTGCATCAGTTGCTTGCAGGCTGCCTAAGAACCCTGGATGGGCCAGTTCCGGCCCCCGGGCCTTACATTTGACACCCTTGCCCTAGAGCCTACCCTCTGTAGCTGCCATTTTGTCCAAGGGAACTGATCTGTGTGATCCGGAGGTGAATCATAATTCCAGAAGAACTTCAGGCCCCGCCTGGAGGTTGGCAACCCTGCTGCTCTGACCCGGATTTGCATGCAGAATTTAAGAAGACAATGAGCTCCACACACACACACACACACACACACACACACACCAGACTAATGCCTTCACAATGGCTACAGACTCAAGCGAGTCCGGTTTCGAGTAGGTTTGCTCTATTAACCTCACGGGTTCCACTTTCTTACAGTGGGCCAGGTTTCCTTTAATTAGCCGTCGCAAGCCCAGTTCCCCTCCTTCCTTTGCCGAGTTCTTAATATTACTTGGATCTCATTACTCAGTGTGTGTGTGCGTGTGCTTCCCGGCCAATTCTTAACATTTTTTCTCTCCGAGTCAGACATTTTAAAAGATAATGAGTCTAATTTATTCTTGAAAGAATCGAAGCGGGGGCCCCCTATGCTTCACACGGCAATAAAATAATATTATTTTTTTTAAAATAAAGGTCTCTAAAGTGATTTCAGAAGTTGCTAGGAGAAAAAAAAACACACCATCAGTTTTGTATAATGGGAACTCCTCTCCCCCCCCCCCCCCACTAAAGCCCCAGACTTCCTCTCGGTGCAAGGGAAAATGAAAGAGAAATAGTGTTGGGGGGATTACAACAGGAGAATGAGATTTCTCAGCAATGTGGGTGGATTCTAACAACCATTCTCTCCTATTCCCCATTCCCTACATTAAGAAACAATTTTAAGCGGTGGTGATTCTGACAGTCATAGGAACAGAAGCCAACGCTGGATCAGGCCAATGGCCCATCCAGTCTAATGCTCTGTGTCACACAGTGGCCAAAACCCAGGTACCATCGGGAGGTCCACCAGCGGGGCCAGAACTCCAGAAGCCCTCCCACTGTTGTCCCCCCAAGCACCAAGAAGACAGAGCATCACTGCCCCAGGCATAAGCAAAACCATGTTGGATCAGGCCAATGGGCCATCCAGTCCAACGCTCTGTGTCACACAGCGGCCAAAACCCAGGTGCCATCAGGAGGTCCACCATCAGGGCCAGAATTCTAGAAGCCCTCCCACTGCTGCCCCCCCCCAAGCACCAAGAAGACAGAGCATCCCTGCCCCAGACAGAGTGTTCCATCTGTACCTTGTGGCATAACAACAGTCATGTTACAGAAGAGAAGGTCCGTCAGCTAAGACCTGACACTATATAACCCTGTTGCGCACACACACACCCTTCTGAAGAGAGGCAGATGAGGACTAGAGCATGGCCTTTTCCGTGGTGGCACCTGTACACATCAATTATCTGGATAATTAGTATTTTGAGTTTTAGGTACTGGGCTTTACCCTGGATTTTTTTTTAAGAGTCCACTTTGGAGGGCAGCTCATTCAGACAGAACCCATAAGGTAATATCCTGAACTGTGCCTAGTTCATTGAATTGTACCCTGTCTGTCATTTTGCGATGGTGCTGTTCCAGGAATTTAAACTGCTGATTCATAAGCCTTTAAAAAAAATTGATTTGGAGGTATTGCAAGGAGTTTTTGTGCCGATGGTTGATTCTGTTGCGATGATTCCAAGCCGCCAAATGCATTTTGCTGGCTCCTGTTTTACTTATTGAGAGAAAGAAAAGAATTTCAGAAAACATCCCTAAAGAAAGTGTTCACATCCCCACCATTGATTTAGTATTTACTAAAACAGGATGTAATAACAGCACTTAAGGCAGCTGGGAGGGAAGGCTGCACGGTATAGTTTGAACTCATCAGATCTCAGAAGCTAAGCAGGATCAGTACTTGAATGGGAGACCACATAAGAACATAAGAGAAGCCATGCGGGATCAGGCCAATGGCTCCTCCAGCCCAACACTCTGTTTCATACAATAGCCAAAACCCAGGTGCCATCGGGAGGTCCACCAGCAGGGCCAGAACTCCAGAAGCCCTCCCACTGTTGCCCCCAAGCACCAAGAAGACAGAGCCCCAGACAATGTTCCCGCTAAGCTGAGTTAGTGTGAGCTAGCTCACAGTTTTTTAGCCTTTGGCTCACACATTTTTGTCTTAGCTCAGAAAGGATGGCTCCAAAGCAAACTAGTTTATGCAGTAGCCAAATTGCTCACTCACAACTTTAATGCCAGTAGCTCACAAATTAGAATTTTTGCTCACAAGACTCCACAGCTTAGAGGGAACATTGGCCCCAGACATAGTGCTCCATCTATAGGTAAAGGTTTCCCTTGCTCGAAAGCCAGTCGAATCCGACTCTAGGGATGAAGTGCTCATCTCCCATTTCCAAGCCGAAGAGCCAGCGCTGTCCGAAGACATTTCCGTGGTCATGTGGCTAGCATGACTAGACACTGAGGCACCACAAAATGCTGTTACCACCCCACCCAAGTGGTACCTATTTATCTACTTGCAATTTCTTGCTTTCCAACTACTAGGTTGACAGGAGCTGGGACCACAGACGGGAGCTCACTCCGTCATACGGCACTCGGGTCTCGAACTGCTGAACTACCGACCTTCCGGTCTGCAGTTCAGTGTCTTAACCACTTGATCCCTTGTGGCGAATAGCCAGTGATGGACCTCTGCTCCATATGTTTCCCCAATCCCCTCTTAAAGCTGTCTATGCCTTTTTTTTATCTGTTCCACCAAGGAACACTCTGCAGAGGAAGGCAATGGCAAACCACCTGTGCTTCTCATTTGACTTGAAAGCCCCTTGCTGGGGTTGCCATAACTTGGCTTCAACTTGACAGCGCTTACACACACAATGCAGCTGGCTTTAGAAAGCAACCAGACAAATTCAAGGGCATTGATCAGTCAATAGACAGTGGGAAAGAACCTCCACATAAAGAGACAATGTTCCTCTGAACTGGGGATATTGGAGAGAGAGGAAAAGGACTTCCTTCCTTCCTTCTTTCCTTCTTTCCTTCTTTCCTTCCTTCCTTCCTTCCTTCCTTCCTTCCTTCCTTCCTTCCTTCCTT
>NW_015165839.1:95957-98296 GCF_001447785.1 Gekko japonicus | reverse complement strand
GTGGAGAGAGAGTTACAGGCCTTCCTTCCTTCCTTCTTTCCTTCTTTCCTTCCTTCCTTCCTTCCTTCCTTCCTTCCTTCCTTCCTTCCTTCCTTCCTTCCTTTCTTCCTTCTCTGCTGGCAAATGTTTACAAATCTGGTTAGCCAGTCTTGGGAAGAAAACACCAGATTAAATGTGCTTTGGCTTGGACGATGCAGTCAGTTACTTCTCATCTTCATGCTTTCATTGCAAGTGCACCACACCACACTAGAGAGAGGGGAGGGGGGCTGGTGGTGCCCCGCAAATCTAACCTGTAGAGAATGAGCTTTGGGGATTTTTTTTTTTTGTTTGATGAAATTATATGACACGAGAAACCTCTGCGAAAATTAATGGCTGCATCAGCAGAAACCCCAAACCAGACCTGGAACTGCGCGTGCGAATTCATTATAGCCTCAGTTTTCTGTCTTGCCTGTCTTTTATACCACTTGGCTGCTCTGAGAACAAAGATAAACTAACTGGATTAACGCTCATTTAACTCTGCTGTGAAGGAAAGGCTCCGGGCTTAGGTTTCATGCCCTCTCTGAGCAGCGGAGAAGAGAACACATCATAACTTCTGAATTAAAGCAATTCCTATCTCACGATCTATTCATAACCCTGTTAGACTCCAAAGACTCATATTTTGTTCTTGGTCGCAAGTGGGAGATAAAAACGAACCAAGCCCCAAGTCCACTGAGTGTACGGAGTCACTCGGCCAGCTGCTCTGTTGCTTTTTCCTGCCAAGTGGCTGACTGCACGGAGCCTCCGTATCCAGAGGCAGTAAGCCTCTGAACCCCAGGAGGCAATATCAGAAGAAGACCTTGACCTCTATGCCTTGTTGTTGGTCCTCCAGAGGAACTGTTTGGCCCCTGTGTGAGACAGGATGCTGGGCTAGATGGACGACTGGTCTGATCCAGCAGGGCTATTCAGATGTTCTCATCAGGGGGACGCCTTGGCCTCTATGCCCTCTGGAGGAACTGGTTGGCCAAAGTGTGAGACAGGATGCTGGACCAGATGGACCACTGCTGTGATCCAGAAAGGCTATTCTGGTGTTCTTATCAGGGGAATGCCTTGGCCTCTGTGCCCTCCAGAGGAACTGGTTGGCCCCTGTGTGAGACAGGATGCTGGGCTAGATGGACGACTGGTCTGATCCAGCAGGGCTATTCAGATGTTCTCATCAGGGGGATGCCTTGGCCTCTATGCCCTCTGGAGGAACTGGTTGGCCACAGTGTGAGACAAGATGCTGGACCAGATGGACCACTGCTGTGATCCAGAAAGGCTATTCTGGTGTTCTTATCAGGGGAATGCCTTGGCCTCTGTGCCCTCCAGAGGAACTGGTTGGCCCCTGTGTGAGACAGGATGCTGAGCTAGATGGACGACTGGTCTGATCCAGCAGGGCTATTCAGATGTTTTCATCAGGGGGACGCCTTGGCCTCTATGCCCTCTGGAAGAACGGGTTGGCCACAGTGTGAGACAAGATGCTGGACCAGATGGACCACTGCTGTGATCCAGAAAGGCTATTCTGGTGTTCTTATCAGGGGAATGCCTTGGCCTCTATGCCCTCCAGAGGAACTGGTTGGCCCCTGTGTGAGACAGGATGCTGGGCTAGATGGATGACTGGTCTGATCCAGCAGGGCTGTTCTGAGGTTCTTAAGTGGAAGTGGGATTTTACCATGCTTTCCCACCTGATCCACAGTCTGGCAGGAGGAGGGAGGGGACTGGCCTGCCCAAGGATGCCAGGAGACCCATCCTACGCTACTAGCTGACCAGTTACTGTCAGTGTGGTCAGAATATGTGGGATGTCAGCAGGTAGACGAGGGTTCTTCACATAGTTGCTCATCAGGTGCAAGAAGCAGCACCTTCCTTTGTTAATCTCATGACCCATCCAAAGAATATGTTGATGCCTTTCATGTGATGGAGAGGTGAAGAAGGGGCAAGTGGGGGCTTACAGTGGAGGAGGCAGCATGACTCAGTGGCAGAGCATCTGCTTGGCATGTAGAAGGTCTTAGACTCAATCCCCAGCATCTCCAGTTAAAAGGACCAAGTAGTAGGTGATGTGAAAGACCTCTAGCTAAGACCCTGGAGAGCTGCTGCCAGTCTGAGTAGACAAGACTCACTTTGATGGACCAAGAGTCTGATTCAGTAGAAGGCAGCAGTCCTTCTCAACAGTACATTGTATGGTCATATAGTGCAGTAAGATCTGCGCCTTTGTAGAATAGGTCTTATTTCTTTATTTCAGGACCCTCTGTTGTTCTGAATGGATTATTGTGGAGGAGGAGGGGGGAGGGGAAGGGGAAGAGGAGAGGAAGGGGAAGGGGGGAGGA
>NW_015165839.1:92221-95945 GCF_001447785.1 Gekko japonicus | reverse complement strand
ATGGATTATTGTGGAGGAGGAGGAGGAGGAGAAGGAGGAGAAGGAGAAGAAGGAGGAGGAGGAGGAGAAGGAGAAGAAGAAGGAGAAGAAGGAGAAGGAGGAGGAGAAGGAGAAGGAGGAGGAGAAGGAGAAGGAGGAGGAGAAGGAGGAGAAGGAGGAGAAGGAGAAGAAGGAGAAGAAGGAGAAGGAGAAGAAGGAGAAGGAGAAGGAGAAGGAGAAGAAGGAGAAGAAGGAGAAGAAGGAGAAGAAGAAGAAGAAGAAGAAGAAGGCACACTCACATGCCCAGAGTCCTCCGAGGTGTGCATCCTGGGGTCCTTCCCCTCCTACTGCCTGAGCCCTCCTGCCTCTTAGCACAAGTACAGGATTTGCCCACCCAAGCCAGTCCAGGGATGGGAGGGAACCCTGTACTTTTACAGTACATTAAACAACAAACCACGAGATGGTCTATACCCACTCTGGTTTCAGAACAATGTGCCACCAGAACCTCTACAGTAGTTCCCCCCAACCTGAGATTAGAGGTTCAAACTCTCAGTTGGTATCTGCAACGTAACACATTAGCAACTCACTCAGAGATGCACACTCTTACCAAGGTAGCATATGTGGTCAGGTTTAGCCACCAGATTTAGACTTGAAACTCAGGTACAACATCAGAGACCATTTAGAAACAAGAATAATGTTTTATTCAGTACAGAGCTTAGCATAGACTACCAGAGTTTACCAAAATAACAAGCCTAAGGCGATTTGCCTTAACTACACAGTAAGATACATATTTACCAAGTTCAGGAACATCCAAACAGTTCAAGATTGTCCATTGTGATAATCCAGTTAGCACCAAGGGATTTTGAGTAGGAATCCCATCTTGTGCAAGCATGCATCCAGTTCACAAAGCCACCCTTTGTCCCTCAAGGGCTGCATTTCAGGTGCAATAAAACAAGCAGAGAGTGCAGGAGTAGAGAGCAAGAGAGTCTCTCTCATTGGGATCAAACAATTATAGCCCAATTCCAGTCATGATCAGCTGTGCCATGCAGCCAACCACGAGTGGACAGGGGTGTGCCCAACTGTTGGTTGTCTTAGCTGCAACATAGGATTGGCTAGAAGTTTGGAGGCCCCTCCTGCAGTCAGGTGACCCAGCTTCCAGCTTCTCCATGCTGTACATGACATGGCCTCTGTATCCTTAAAGCAGGTGCCTTGAAGTCTAGCTCTTCCACTTAGAGGTGTGAAAGAATGTGTGGTTATATGGCATGGCTATTGAGGTTGTTCAGGCCATCTGGTCTGCCCTGGACCATTTGGCCTGCACATGAAACAGAGACATAGAATGTCATCACAGGAGAAGGCATGAGACTTGTAGAAATCAATATTTCTATACAGCACGTTTCCCAACTACGCTTTCAGTGCAAAATGCAGCCTAGAAGACCTGGCGTCGAGGCAATGGCTCTGCCTTTAATGCAGAGTGACAAAGGAAATAGCCCAGCTGAAGGAAACGTACGGAGGACTGCTGGGCCCGACCTCACGTTGCCGCCGCTGCCGGCTCTTGACATTCCGGGCCATAATTACTTCCTCCCACCTCGGTCCTGCTTGCAAATTAATTTAATACACAGCGAGATGAAGCTCCCTGGCCTGATTATGCTCTCTTCCCCGCCACCACCCGCAAGCCCCCCAGGGCCAAAAGGGAGTAGATATCGGCATGAAACAGGCATTCGTCTGGCGGGGCACGGCTAACATCCTCCGCTTTTATTAAGAGGCTGGCTTGGCAGGTTTCGATGCCGGCAACATGTCTCTAGAGCAGAAGGCAGACTTGATAGTAAAATGTCTCCTACTGAGAAATGCAGAGGAAATTGGGAGGGGGTGGGGATGCCAGCCTCCAGGTGGGACCTGGGGATTCCCCGGGATTACAGCCAGTGTTCCCTCTAAGCTGAGTGAGTGTGAGCCAGCTCACAGTTTTTTAGCCTCTGGCTCACACATTTGTGTCTTCGCTCAGGAAGGATGGCTTCAGAGCAAACTAATTCATGCAGCAGCCAACTCACTTGCTCACAACTTTCATGCCAGTAGCTCTCAAAGTAGAATTTCTGCTCACAAGACGCCACAGCTTAGAGGGAGCATTGATTACAGCTCATCTTTAGACTACAGACCTCTGAGGTCCCTGTCCTCCCCAGGCTCCACCCCAACTGGAGTTTCGAGTTTCCCCAACTGGAGCTGGCAACCCTGCTGTTGAACACTGGGCCCCCACTCCCAACAATAGGCTGTTTACATTACACTACTAGACTATCGGTCAACTACAGGATCCTGGTCAGCTATTGTTCTGAGGGAACAAGCTCAACCAGTTTCAGGTACTGTTCAGGCTCAATTCATAACACCTACCCCCGCCCCATTCCGTGTCGGGGGCAATGTTCCCTCTAAACTGTGGAGTCTTGTGAGCAAAAATTCTACTTTGTGAGCGACTGGCATTAAAGTTGTGAGCGAGCCATTTGGCTGCTGCATTAATGAGTTTGCTCTGGAGCCATCCTTCCTCAGCTGAGACAAAAATGTGTGAGCCGGAGGCTAAAAAACTGTGAGCTGGCTCACACTGACTCAGCTTAGCAGGGAGACTGGTCGGGGGCCAGAGGGAGTGGGAGAAGGAGGAGGAGAAAGAGGAGGACAAGGAGATTGGATTTATTCCCCACCCTTCACTCGGAGTCTCAGAGCAGTTCACAATCTCCTTCCCTCCGTCCCCCCACAACAGACACCTTCTCCCCCATCTGAAAGAGTATGAAAATGTTCCAAGGCTTCTAAAGCAAGATTCAAGTCCAGCGGCATCTTTAAGGCCAACAGGATTTCCACAGGGTGAGCTTACAATAGTCAAAGCTCCCTGGTCAGGTATATTCCTCGGTATCCAAGAGTTTCTTCCATTACTGGTTTAGGACTGAAGCACATTTTCAGAGCGGGTTTATTTCCTCCCAGGGTGAGGGAATGTGCTGCCTGAGACAAAAGTCTGCATCCCACAGACACCTAATGAAGAGAGCTTTGGCCCTGGAAACCTGGTTGGCATTGAAGGTGCTCCTGGTCTTGGCTCTGGCTCTTCTCCTGCAGACCAACTTCGCCACTTCTCTGAAACAATCAAGAAATTTCTGAAGGGGTCTGTTGTTCCACAAAATGGTGGTGGTTCCAAGCCGAAGAGCCAGCGCTGTCCGAAGACATTTCCATGGTCATGTGGCCAGCATGACTAGATGCCGAGGCACACAGAACGCTGTTACCTTCCCACCAAAGTGGTACCTATTTCTTGCTTTCGGACTGATCACTGGCCACACCTAGTTACATCAATGGGCCAGACTCTCCCTACGGCAAGCATGACTATTGATTTTATACGTTTTAATGTGTTTGAAATTTTATCGTGTTTACTGAAATGTTGTGACCTACCCTGAGCACGTTTATGGGATGGGCGGGATATAAATGTGAAATAAATAAATAAAAATAGGTTGGCAGGAGCTGGGACCAGAGACGGGAGCTCACTCTGTCATGCGGCACTCGGGTCTTAAACTGCTGAACTACCGACCTTCCAGTCTGCAGTTCAGCGTCTTAGCCAGGGGTCATTTTGTAGAAAAAGAGGTGCAAAAGCTCATTAGCATAACTCATTAGCATAACATTTGCATATGACACACCCATGACATCACCAGAAGTGTGTCCGAAGGCAACACCCACCGCTCAGGCACCACTGGACTGTTTTGGATTGCGAGCTATTGGGGGGGGG
>NW_015165839.1:90652-90769 GCF_001447785.1 Gekko japonicus | reverse complement strand
GCTGGCTCTTCGGCTTTGAAATGGAGATGAGCACCGGAACCCTAGAGTCGTTCGACTGGCTTTCGAGCAAGGGAACCTTTACCTTTACTTACCTCTGCCTAGTGACCCTGGGCTTCC
>NW_015165839.1:90411-90638 GCF_001447785.1 Gekko japonicus | reverse complement strand
CCCCAAAGGGTTTTCAAGGCAAGAGGCATGCAGAGGTGATTTCCCATTGCCTACCTCTGCCTAGTGACCCTGGGCTTCCTTGGTGGTCTCCTATCCAAGTACTCTGTAGGGCAGGGGTGTCTAACATAAGGCCCAGGGGCCAGAATCAGCCCGTCCGGGGCTCTTATGTGGCCCGTGAGCAACCGATGGAAGGGAAGGAAAGCTGGAGGAGAGCGGGCGGAGCCCCT
>NW_015165839.1:80101-90144 GCF_001447785.1 Gekko japonicus | reverse complement strand
GCTCTGGCCCTTATAACAAATGAATTTGACACCCCTGCTGTAGGGTTTTCAAGAGGCATTCAGAGGTGATTTTGCCATCGCCTGCCTCTGCACAGCAACCCTGGACTTCCCTGGTGGTCTCCCATCCAAATACTAACCAAGGCCGACCCTGCTTAGTATCCGAGATCTGTCGAGATTAGACTAGTCTGGGCTCTCCAGGGCAGGGCAGAAAGGAACAGAGGTGGCTTGCCGTTGCCTGTCTCTGCATAGCAACCCTGGACTTCCTTGGTGGTCTCCCATCCAAGTACCAACCTGGGTACTTTTTTGTCTTATGGAGGGGATGTTTCCCCCCAGAGAAATGGCACTGCTGGGAAGGGCTAGTCACGGCTGCACAGGGTGTTCAGCTAGAGAACCAAGGCTCTGCAAATAGTGAAAGTCTGCTTGCCTAGCATGTTAGTTACGGGGATCACTCAGTTATTAGCAGGGATCTAATTGGACATGTATTTCTGTTTTCACCAGGGGAGGAGGAGAACAGTGCCAACAAAAGTCCGCATGGTCAAAGCAATGGTATTCCCAGTAGTCATGTATGGCTGTGAGAGTTGGACTATAAGGAAGGCCGAGCGCCGAAGAATAGATTCTTTTGAACTATGGTGCTGGAGGAGACTCTTGAGAGTCCCTTGGACTGCAAGAAGAACAAATCAGTCAATCCTCAAAGAAATCAACCCTGACTGTTCCCTGGAAGGCCAGATAATGAAACTGAAGCTCCAATACTTTGGCCACCCAATGAGAAGGGAGCACTCACTGGAGAAGACCCTGATGCTGGGAAAGATTGAAGGTCAAAGAAGACGGGGACGGCAAAGGATGAGATGGTTAGACAGTGTCATCGATGCAATGAACATGAAATTGAGCCAACTTCAGAGGACGGCGGAAGACCAGAAGGCCTGGCGTGATCTGGTCCATGGGGTCGCGAAGAGTCGGACTCGACTGTGCGACTGAACAAGATTTTTTCCCCCCTGTTTTCTACAGGGGAGGAGGAGAACATCTCTATAGCGGCACTTCAGGAATTAAATGACATCAAGTCGCAACAGTCCAAGGGGTTTCCAGCGCAAGAGAGGATCAGAGGTGGTTTGTCATTGCCTTCCTCTGCACAGCACCCCTGGTCTCCCTCAGTGGTCTCCCTTCCAAGTAATGGTCACGGCCAACCCTGCTTAGATTCCAAGCACTGGTGAGCTCAAGCTAGTCTGGGCTATTCAGGCTACTTCTCAGCACTTCCGAAAAACATCTGAAGACGGCAGCCCACTCACCTCCTGAGGGACCCACGAGGTGGGAGCCGCTATCCAAAATGGAACAGGCTCTAGGAGACCCTGCTACTCACTAGTAGGTGCCATTGAGAATTCACTGCCCCAAGAGCCAGGGATGACCAGAAGCATAATATTCTTGGGAGACAGAACTATCAACATCTGTTAGCCAGGTAGAACTTCTGGTGTACTTTCCAGTAGCAGTTGCTGCATTCAAATAGCCCAAGGATGCCATAATCATAATGGCCTGCATTTGAGTGTCTATGGACTGTCCATTCTTGGAGAAACAAAGCTAGGCAACATTGAGTTTGGTCTGATCCAGCGGGCTCCTCATGTTCTTCTTGCCATGATATATAGCCTTCAGGGTAGGGCGGGATATAAATCCAAAGATAAATAAAATAAAAATAAATAAAAGTATTGATATTAATTTGTGAACTGTGCATGCCACCCATTCTGAACTTGCCCATTTTGTTACTTATTACCACAGGGCATGGCTTTCAACCGATTGCTATGGGAAACGTAGGCTCCTCTTGGTCCGTTTTTCCTCTTCCCAGTTTATGCATGATCCTAACTAGTAGTGAGGGAGCTGCGGTGGCTCAAGTGGTTAAGACGCTGAACTGCAGGCTGTGGAAGGTCGGTAGTTCAGCAGTTCAAGACCAAAGTGCACCGCATGACGGAGTGCGATCCCGTCTCTGGCCCCAGCTCCCGCCAACCTAGCAGTTCGAAAGCAAGAAATTCCAAGTAGACAAATAGGTACTGTAGGACAAGGGAAAAATGAATGTGGGTTCTGACATTTCCTCTGACATTTCCTCTGACATGTATATATGCTGACAGCTGTCACTGCGCCCTCACAAGAGTTTAACCATAGTAAATTCAGATTTTGGTATTTAGCCCAGATGAAAGAAGGACAGTTTATTCTGGAAGTGTTCTCAAAACATCTGGTACCGGGAAACCTGCCAAGACCTAAGCTTTAATGTGAGTCACAGCCCTTATCAGCTAGCTCTCCGTATGCAAGGCCAGTGTAGACAATACTGAACAATGTTTTGCATTGTTCTGGAGACTGGACAAGGAAGCGTAATTACTGACACC
Organism: Gekko japonicus; assembly: GCF_001447785.1. Lineage (NCBI taxonomy): Eukaryota > Metazoa > Chordata > Lepidosauria > Squamata > Gekkonidae > Gekko > Gekko japonicus. Next base: position 87,778 of record NW_015165839.1, on the reverse strand, counting down.
GATAAGAGATGCACTGAGTCAAGTGATGCTTCTATGATGTTACCTGCTGGGCTCCAGTTAGAGATTCTTTAATGTATAAACGATATGCGATACCATTTGGGGTATAAGACCTTTTGCCCTTCCTGGTTGGGGCAGAATACAGCTTTGGAATTGCTGAAGTGCTAAGAAGAAGAAGAAGAAGAAGAGATTGGATTTATACCCTGCCCTTCACTTGGAGTCTCAGAGTGGCTTACAAACCCCTTCCCCTCCCCCTCCCCACAACAGACACCCTGTGAGGTGGGTGGGGCTGAGAGAACTCTGACACAAACTGCTCTTTTTCAAGGACAGCTGTGCCAGAGCTTGTGACTGACCCAAGGTCACATCAGCAGGTGCAAGTGGAGGAGTGGGGAATCAAACCCAGTTCTCTCAGATTAGAGTCCGCGCACTCAACCACTACACCAAACTGGCTCTCAACCAGGTGCTCAGCCCTGTATTCCCTGTTTCCAATGCATTAAACAGATATTTATCGAACTCGTTGGACTCCGACTGTGTGTTTCCAGTTCGGCAACAGGAGCACACAGGCACAGATTTGTGCATCAGAATCTGGCAATTTCCAGATGGTGGATTTTCCCCTGTCGGTAGCAAGGAGCATTGTCGCTGGACCGGAGGAGCAGACACAATTAGAATGGCTTTCGAGCAAGGGAAACCTTTAACGTTACCTTTAACTAGTAGTGAGGAAAAGGAACACAGCACATGCCCAGGAGCACTTGCATACTTCTTATTTAGGACAAATTTAGAATCCAGTGGCACCTTGAAGGACGACAAAGTTTTATTCAAGCTATGGGCGCTCATGTGCACGCACACTTTTTCAAATATACTGGAATGGAAGGTAAGGTTCAGTTGACCTGTAACATGTAACATGATGAAGTTGTTTCAAGATATGCAAAGACACACTAAATAACATGCTAAGGTTGTAAGGTCAGCAGTTATAAAAGCAATAAATATGTCAAAATAAGACTGAGAATGAAATAAGTCTCGGCCTGGAACTGAACTGGGTCTGGGAACTGAACAGACTTGCGTCCCAATAAACACACATCGCCTCCCAATGACCATCAGCTCATAATCCAAAGAAACCTGAATGCATACAATTATGCCTCGAATAGTTTCTTCCTAGCCCCGAGCAGCTATCCAGGATTTTATTGCATTCACGGTGTATGCTAATGCTTGAAATGTAATGGGGCAATGAGGTCCCCCCCCCCAGTTATATTTAAGCACACAGCCGATAGAAGTTTCTAACAGTGACTCATTCACCCTTATAAGGCGATAAATGCAAGAATACAGGCTGGCCGGGGATCTCTGTTCCTGGAAAATGAGGTAATTACGACCTTAATTTTTGCATTTGTATTCAGAATGGGTGTCAAAACAGAGAGTGAAAGACTACCAGAGCTGACCTCCTTGCTAAGGAATCAATATTTATAAAGTGAAGAACAAGCCTCGGAGTTCTGGTTTGACAGGCGGGGCTTCGTCTCGAAACAACAAGGAGCAAAGATAAAGCCGGCCTATTCAAGTCGCCAGGTCCCTCCTGGCCACTAGTGGGGGATGGGGGAGGTAGGGTTGCCAGATCCAGGTTGGGAAACTCCTGGAGATTTGGGGATGGAGCCTGGGGAGGACAGGGACCGCAGCAGGGTACAATGCCACAGAGTCATCCTCCAAAGCATCCATTTTCTCCCGGGGACCTGGTCACTGTAGACTGGAGATGAGCTGTAATTCTTGGTTTTAAAGGTGCCACTGGACTGTTTTGGACTGGGGGGGTGGGGGGGGAAAGCTCTGCAACTTACCTGGCCGCTTCTTGCTCTGACTGAGGGCTGCTGGAAGCAAGGGGTGGGGCATGTTGCATGTGCCCGCCCCCTGGTCTCTATACTGCCGGAGCTCTGCTCCTGTACGCTCCTGCAGGAAATGACCCCTGGCCTCTACAGCAGCAACTGCCCACCTGGATTATACCATTTGGAAGGTAGTGTTGCCAGCCTCCAGGTAGTGGAGTACAAGGAAAGGATCACAGTTGTAGGTACATACCAAAAAAACAAGGAAACACTGTGATAAACATAACATTTAATAATTCATGAAAACATCAATATGTATATCTATTCAAACATGACAATTTTGCTTAGGAAATCCTGACATATTCAAGGAAACGTCCAACATCATGATATCCTCCATGAGCACCCAGTTTTATACTCATTTTATTAGTCTTCCTCAGGAGTAATCCTCTATGGTCAGAAGGTGTAAACCTCTTGATACAGCTCAACTCCTTTTGAATGCAGTTTAACTTTTTTTACTGTCTTTTTTTACTGTCTTGCAACTACTGTAGCTGAAATTCTTTTTCAAAATATCCTGAAACAAACATGGCTATTGAGATTGGAAAGAGACATGCAGCTGAATGGCATATAGCATTGTAATAATTTTTAATTTTTAAATGATTTTAAACCTACTTCTAGTTCCATTAGGAGCAAGCCAGTTTAATTTCTAGAAGTAGCTGCCAGTCCACTATTTTTATCTGGCTAGTAAAAGGTAAAGGTTTCCCTTGCTCAAAAGCCAGTTGAATCCGACTCTAGGGTTGCGGCGCTCATCTCCGTTTCAAATCCGAAGAGCCAGCGCTGTCTGAAGACGTTTCCGTGGTCATGTGGCCGGCATGACTAAACAGCAAGGCGCACGGAACGCTGTTACCTTCCCACTGAAGTGGTCCCTATTTATCTACTTGCAATTTCTTGCTTTCGAACTGTTAGGTTGGCAGGAGCTGGAACTAGAGACGGGAGCTCACTCCGTCATGCGGCACACTCGGGTCTCAAACGGCTGAACTACTGACCTTCCACAGCCTGCAGTTCAGCATCTTAACCACTTGAGCCACCGCAGCTCCTTTTAGTCTGGCTAGAAGCCTTCTTATATTCAAATTGGCTGTTTTTTTTATATGAGCCTCCAGGCAGTGGCTGGAGATTTCCTAGGGTTACAACCAATGTTCCCTCTAAGCTGTGGAGTCTTGTGAGCAAGAATTCTACTTAGTGAGCTACTGGCGTTAAAGTTGTGAGCAAGCAATTTGGCTACTGCATAAACTAGTCTGCTCTGGAGCCATCCTTTCTGAGCTAAGAGAAAAATGTATGAGCTGGAGGCTAAAAACCTGTGAGATAGCTCACACTAACTCAGCTTAGAGGGAACACTGGTGACAACTGATGTCCTGACAGTAGTCAGTTCCCCTGGAGAAAATGGCTGCTTTGGAAGGTGGAACCTCATGGCATGATACCCCACTGAAATCGTTCCCCTCCCCAAATCCCGCCCTCCTCAGACTCCACCCTCAAAATCTCCGGGTATTTCCCAACCCAGAGCAGGCATCTCTATCAAGGGGAAGGGGGCTCCATGTTTCAACACTCTTCCTTTTAGAAATGCTCGTCTCCCTGAACATAGACAACAAACATGCCTTGTTAGAATTCTTAGGCTATCCATCTCCTTGACGGGGTAGCTTTGCTCTGCGAGAGGCCACAGTTCTCTCCATCCTCCCACAGAAAACAGAATTGCATGCCAAGTTACATCCCAGGTAATGATGGAGTGATTCCTGTAAATAACATGCCAGACAAGCAAACTTTCGCTATGCACGGTGCCCTTTCCTCATGTCCAGAACCCTATGCGGCAGCAATGAGCCCTTCTCGGCAGTGCCATTTCTCTGAAACAAATCACTCCCATCTGGGATAAAAGAAGCCAAGCAAGATCAGTACTTGGATGGGAGACCACCGAGGAAGATTGGGGTTGCTGTGCAGAGGCAGGCCATGGCAAACCACCTCTGCTTCTCTCTTGCCTTGAAAACACCATGAAGTGCCACCATAAGTGGGCTGCAACTTGAGGGCATTTGGGGAAATGAGTTTTGATTTCAAATTAATAATGAGTATAATACAGGAAATGAGTGTGGGGAATAATGTTGATAAAGGGGGGGGGGAAGCATTAAACTATTTATTTATTTATTTATGTTTGGATTTATATCCCGCCCTACCCTGAAGTGCCAACAGTTGTCTTTTGTTTCCGTAGCACTTATTTTTTTTTTTAGAACACAATTTTATTTTTCATGAAAATATTGACATGTCATCAGTTCCATTAATGTTTCAATTTTTACCCCCAATATCCCCACTTTACTCTCCCCCTCCCCGTGGCTTCCCGCAATGCTTCCCCCCTCGTCACTCCAGTACACCTTAAGATAACATCATATTCTAGTTTCAATATTGTTCTAAATATAATAGATTGTGCTTTACATCCCAGTTCTTTTCTAGGTAAATTTTAAAGTCTCTCCATTCCTCATAGAATTCCTGATCTTCTTTGTTATTCAATTTTTTCGTAATTTTGTCCATCTCAGCCATAAACAAAGTTTTTTGTATCCATTCTTCTAACTCTGGAATTCTTTCTTGTTTCCAACATTGTGCATAGAGTATTCTCGCCGTTGTAATCAGGTACCAAAATAAGGTTCTTTTTGTAGTATTCAGTTCTTCCATTTTAAGTCCTAAGAGCAGAATTTCTGGTGCTTTTTTAAAGGAACATTTCAAAAAAAATTGCATTTCGCTGTGAACTCTAGTCCAAAAGTCCACAGCTTTTTCACATGTCCACCACATATGATAAAATGAACCTTCATGTTTTCTACATTTCCAACATTTGTTAGAAAAGTTTTGGTTCATGTTGGCTATTTTCTTGGGTGTCATATACCACTTGTACATCATTTTATAACAATTCTCTTTCACATTGGTACATGACGAGATCTTGATCGAATTTTTCCACAGATATTCCCAAGAGTCCATAGAGATCTCAGTATTAACATTTACTGCCCATTTAAGCATTTGCTCTTTCACCGTCTCATCTTCCGTATACCATTTTAACAAAATTTTATATACAGTAGAAATCACCTTTTCCCCTCCTCCCTCCCAGACAGTTTCAATTTCATTTTTCTCCTCTCTAAATCCATATTTTTTCTTATCTGCTTTGAACAAATCAACTATCTGTAAATAGCTCAACCAGATATATTTATACTGTATCTCATCCTGCTCTTTTATTTGCCATTCTGTACCCTCTTTTTTATTAAGTCTCTGTAAGGCAACCATTCTTTGCCGCTTTGTCTCGTATATGACGATAAAACTTCTGCTGGTACAATCGTTTCCGTAGCACTAATTAACCAAAACCCAACCCTGGGTTCATTCCTGTACCCGGCCTAAATTATTTTCACTGATCTGTTGCTTCATTCACCCTCGCGCTGCATCAGAGGTTTCGTGGTCTTGAGTCCTCTGCTTAATTGTGTACACTTTGAGTTGCCGAGTAATTTACACGTTCAAGGTGTTCAGATGTCTTGCCTCATCTCTTTTCATCTCAGGATCACATAATAGGTGTTTTCAAGCTGTGATCTGAAGGTTCCCTGGAAGCCGACCCGTAGTCAGTAAATCATTAAGGATACACAGGCTCCCCTGACTTGCCCCTTTATTACACTGAGCAATTAGCAGCCAGAGGTGAGTATGCTACATGTGCTAGGTGGCACTCTTAATTAATGGAAAGTAATTATGACATTTCATAGGTCTGATTACTGCTTTGTGTGAACTGACAGTGCACCCAGCAACATGCTCCGAAATCCTTTATAGTGTTTTTATGTGTGGGGGATTTTTTTTGCCGGAGACATTAAAGAATATCACAGCAGACATCAATGTGAAGAGGATTTTCAGAAGGTAGGCAGATAGCTCTCGATATAAATAGTAGCAGGGTTTTTTATGTCTGGTGGCTGGAGTTCACAGTCCCCTAGGGGAAGACAGTGACCTGCAGCCGACCTCAGATAAGCACCTTGTTAACAAACACCCTTGAATTCCTCGCTTTGTGCAGACAAGAATCGCAATCTCAGGATAGCGGGGCCGGGATAACAGCCTCAGATGCTGAGTTTGCTTTCACAATCCTTCTGCCTCAACCTTTAGATGACTTCTGTTTATATCCCCCAAAGCATCCTGCTCATGCAAACAGTTCTAGCGATGCAATGAGTGCTGCCAGGTAATCTTGGTTGGTTCCTGCAGGAACATACATACACACACTTGTTTTGTTCAGCTGCAGTATCCAGCCTCCACCCTGACAATGGAAAGGAATTGACATTCAATTGGAGAGAGGAGGGGGGAGGAGGAAAAAAAACAATAGGGAGACCAGTAAACCGGGCTGCTGAGAGCTGCTGGTGATTTTTCTTTTCAGCCCAGTTTTAAAAGCTTCTATAGACTGCTGCCCAGGAGGCCACTTGAGTGAAGTAGGGAGAGCCTCGACAGAAGAATTCTGCTAGAGAAAGGCGGAAGCGCTTCCTGTCGGATACAATGGAAAGGCGGCCATTGATGCAGGTGAGCTAAAGAAAAAATCCCAAGGTCTGAGACATCACAAGCATCATGTCTTTGTCATAAGAACATAAGAGAACATAAGAACGTAAGAGAAGCCAATTTTGGATGAGGCCAATGGCCCATCCAGTCCAACACTCTGTGTCACACAGCAGCCAAAAGACCAGGTGCCATCAGGAGGTCCAGCAGTGGGGCCAGAACTCCAGACGCCCTCCCACTGTTGCCCCCCCAGCACCAACAATACAGAGCCTCACTCGCCCCAGACCGAGAGTTCCTATTTACGTAAAGGTAAAGGTTTCCCTTGCTCGAAAGCCAGTCGAATCCGACTCTAGGGTTGCGGTACTCATCTCTGTTTCCAAGCTGAAAAGCCAGCGGTGTCCGAAGACGTCTCTGTGGTCATGTGGTCCTGCCAACCTAGCAGTTCGAAAGCAAGAAATTGCAAGTAGATAAATACGGACCACTTCGGTGGGAAGGTAACAGCGTTCCGTGCGCCTTGGTGTCTAGTCCTATATATACCTTGTGGCTGTGCAAGAACTATGGCTTGCCCAAGGTCATCCAGCAGCTGACAAGATTGGGCTAGCCTGGGCCACCCCAGTCAGTGCTGTCCAGTTACAACTGACTCATGGCGTCTCCTCATGGGGTTTTCAAGGTAAGAGACCTTAAGAACATAAGAGAAGCCAGTGTTGAATCAGGCCAATGACCCATCCAGTCTAACACTCTGTATCACACAGTGGCCAAAAAGACCAGGTGCCATCAGGAGGTCCAGCAGTGGGGCCATGACATTAGAAGCCCTCCCACTGATGCCCCCCCCCCCCAGCACCAGGAATACAGGGCATCCCTTGCCCCTGCCTGAGAGTTTCTACCTATACCTTGTGGCTAAGAGCCACTGATGGACCTCTGCTCCATATGTTTATCTAATTCCCTCTTGAAGCCGTCCATGCTTGTAGCCGCCACCTCCTGTGGCAGTGAATTCCATGTGTTAATCACTCTTTGGGTGAAGAAATACTTCCTTTTTTCAATATAATATTTATTGATTTTATTATATATTAATCACTTATTTGCTTATCATATATTTTTACATCCCCCGCGATGCCCCCGAAATGACCTCTGGACATGGCTACCTGCCTAAAACGATTAGAGTAGAGCTAAATGTGAAACTTAGTTGATCCTGAAGAGGATGTCTGGCTGGATCACAAGGAGGTCCATGTAGCCCAGGGTAGAAGATGGTTGCCTTCCCCTGAACCTGGAATTTCTAGCACCCAGTATGCAGTGGCCATACTCCCCTCAACTTGGGTGTTCCACATAAGCTGTCTTGCCT
>NW_015165839.1:78895-80064 GCF_001447785.1 Gekko japonicus | reverse complement strand
AAGCGGGGGGCGGGGCTTTGTTGTGTGCCCCGCCCCCATACCTCACCCGGGGGAACTGCGATCCCCCCCGAAATGACCTCTGAACATGGCTACCTGCCTAAAACGATTAGAGTAGAACTAAATGTGAAACTTAGTTGATCCTGAAGAGGATGTCTGGCTGGATCACAATGAGGTCCATGTAGCCCACCGTTCCGTTTCCGACAACCATAAAGATCATAAACAGGGTATAAGATGGTTGCCTTCCCCTGAGCCTGGAATTTCTAGCACCCAGTATGCAGTGGCCATAATCTCCCCTCAACTTGGGTGTTTCACATAAGCTGTCTTGCCTAATAGTAACATACCCATTTTCTATGAACTGGTCTAATCATTTAAATATCTAAGTGCAGGGGTCATTTCCTGCGGGAGCGCATGGGAGCGGAGCTCCGGCGATTTAAAGTCCCAAAAGGTGGGTGGCGGGGGGGGGGGGGGCAGGTCCGTTTTTAAGTACTTGAGTTGATTGATTTTAATACTGGAATTAGAGTTTATTAGAGCCTATCAGGGGTCATTTCCTGCAGGAGCGCACAGGGGCGGAGCTCCGGCAGTAAAGAGCCCCCCCCAATAGCTAGCAGTCCAAAATGGTCCAGTGGAGCCTGAGTGGTGGGTGTTGCCTTCTGACATACGTCTGGTGATGTCATGGTGTGTGGCACATGCAAATAAGTTATGCTAATAAATTATGCTAATGAGCTCCTCTTTTTCTACGAAATGACCCCTGTCTAAGTGTATGCCCAGCACCCTACTTCGCACTCATGATTTCCATCAATGTAAGCATCCATTAGAAGAAGAAGAAGAAGAAGAAGAAGAAGAAGAAGAAGAAGAAGAAGAAGAAGAAGAAGAAGGAAGAAGCATCCATTGGAAGAAGAAGAAGAAGAAGAAGAAGAAGAAGAAGAAGAAGAAGAAGAAGAAGAAGAAGAAGAAGAAGAAGAAGAAGAAGAAGAGGAGATTGGATTTATACCCCGCCCTTCACTACCCAGAGGAGTCTCAGAGCGGCTTAAAAAATCCTTTCCTTTCCCCTCCCCACAACAGATACCCTGTGAGGGCTGAGAGAGCTCTTGATAGAAACGGCTCTTTTTCAAGAACAGCTCTTATCAGAACTACGGCTTGCCCAAGTTCATCCAACCAGGGGCTAGTGG